>NC_045628.1:47335681-47638712 GCF_009829155.1 Mustela erminea | reverse complement strand
CAGAAACAGGACCAGAAGAAAATTAAATTAAAAAAAAAAATGGCATACATTTGAAACTAGCCCAACACTGTATGTTAACTGTACTAGAATTAAAATTAAAAACTTAATTTAAAAAAATGGCAGTGAGCCAAATAATTGTGCCGTCCTGCTAGATTAAACAACAACAACAAACAAAACTGGATGGGGGTACTATAATGAGATAAATTTTTCACATGTTATATTGGTAAGTTCAGTTTAAGAAAAAGCCATTATCACCAGTTTTAGTTAATCAGTATTTAAAAGCAAAATAGCGTTGCTAAAATTTTGTTTTTCTCTTAGAAAGGCTGTGTTACAATTAAATTAACAGTGTAGTCGCCCAACGAATCATGACTCATTCCTAACTACTCCTTGCTAGATCCCAAACAAAGAGGGGTCTGGGGTGCCTGGGTGGCTCAGTCATTAAACATCTGCCTTCAGCTCAGGTCATGATACCAGGGTCCTAGGATGGAGCCCTACATCGGGCTCTCTGCTCAGCAGAGAGCCTGCTTCTCCCTCTCCCTCTGCCTACCGCTCTGCCTACCTGTGCTTTGTATCTCTTTGTCAAATAAATAAATAAAATCTTTAAAAAAATGGGGAGGAGGGGTCTGGAAAAAGAAAGACAAATTGACATGCTGGTTGGAACCTTAGAATTGCCGAGGGAAGCTTAACAGTAAGACAAACGTTATCAATGTCTTCAAGTGATTTGTCAGATCTAGGTATATGTTTCTGATCTAGAAGATCACATTTTGAGAAATTCTTAGAGGGAGTGGAGCATTAACAACTTGGCATCAACTGAACAGAGTATGACCCTGTAGGGACACTGTGCCTGTTAACTGAAGTGTCCTAAAATCCTAGACTCAAAAACAATTAATTATGGTGTCATATCTGCAAAACTATAGTATATAGTATATAGTATGTAGTATATAGTATATTGTGCCGCAGTGAGCACAATATCTGCAAAACTATAAAATGTCCTAAGATCCTTGTACTCCAGTTTGTAAGTAATATCTTCTAGACATGATTTCTCATGCCCAGACGGAACATAAATATTCTTTGTAAGACCAAAAGACCTACATTTTAAAGCCAAACATATGGACATGTTTTCATGAACCTAAGACTTTCTGGAGAAAATGTGCCTCCGTTTGCATGCCTGCACACGTTCTAAATTCACATCCTATCTAATGTGTGTCTTATAAAATGCGTATGTCTTAGCTGTTGTTTTAGTTTTAATGTATTTTTAATGAATGCAATGAACTAACAAACATAATTTATTATACGTTTAGGTTGTGATCGCTAACATATTTATCTGAATAATCCAGAACTGGATAGATTGATATCTTAACTTACTGGCAATTTTAGGCACGTTTTCCACCCCTCCCTCACCCCCATGTTAAGGCTGCCCCCTCCATCATGATTCTTTCTTTTTTTCTTTTCTCTCCTCTTTCACGTTCCTTGTTGCTACTATTTTGTTTTGCCTAGAATTGTTTTCTTATGATTTTATGTCCCTTTCAATTGAGAATAACTCCTTGAAGTCTCTGCTTTTTATGCTTCATGTCAGCCACAATGACCTGACATCGCTTTATATCCATATCTACACAACCTAAGTAAAATTGGAATTGACCATCAGATCCTGTGAATTCAGTTTGCTGGAGCCTGTCACCAATCCCTACAAGTAATGTGGCTTGTATTTCAGGAATTCTGCCAGTCACATAAGCTACAAATGAATCTTCCAGGCACAGCTATTTCTAAAGCTGTTTATAAAGAGCCATTGACTATATCCTGATGATTATACATGATTATAAGATCTTATTTTGAGATGGAAGAATGTGTAATGCTCTATGAATCATTACTATTCATGATAATAAGAATAGCTCTACCATCCAATGATACAATAGCAATAAATGCTTCTGGTTTATTCTTTGCAACTTAAAGTGACTCATTCAATTCTCAGGATGCCTAATAAATACTTGTAAAATACGTGCTAATTTAGTCTATGAATAAAAAGTGCTATATAAATGTATGATAATCAAATAACAATAACAATACTGTGTTCACAAGTTAATGAATAATGAACTCCTATGAAAGAACTGACTTCAATCCTAAACTTTAAAATTAGGGTTAAAGTTTTTGTTTTTTGTTTTTTTCTTTCATGTAAGAAAGGGCAAAACTAAAAATTAGTTTTTATACTGAAGTGCAATCCATTAAAAATTGAATTTTCACACTTTGAAATTGGGGACTTAACTGCTACTGAAAATGGCATTAATATGATAATGATATGCTAAACGAGAATCTTTCATTCCTTGTTTCCTCTAACCAAAGTGTGTACGATTTTCTTTACTTTTTTCCTCCACCTTGTCTAGGCAATAACCCTAAAATCTTTAAAGATTCAGTGATCCAGTGATCACTCTATTGTTCTAAACACATTGGCAACCTGAATTAAGGCCCCAGCTGATGTACATTCTCTGAGTCTTTGGCAGAGTGAAAGATGAACAAGGCATTGTCAAGAAGTTTACTCCCAGGAAAGGGAGAGAGAGAAAGAGAAAGATGTAAAATCACCTGGAATCAGAGTATACTTGAATTATTTCATTAAAGAGGACTTTATTTATAATTTCCAAGAACACTCTGTAACAGCTCTTCTCTTTCTTCCCAAGATCTTTACACCCCAAAGATACTCAGGAGGCTCACTTTCCAGACGTGGAGTCCTGGTCCTGTCTTTGCTGCCCACGCCCCTTTCCATTCCTTTGTTCCTTAAATTGACCCAGCTGCTCTCTCAGAAATAAATAGACCTTCCTCAGAAAGTAAACGTGCAGAGAAAATTACTGGACAAATACAGACTTGTCTTTGGCAGATGGGATGAAGAAAAAGAGGGAATTTTAACATGAAAAATATTGTCTTGTCACTCATGAATAATCAAACATAATGGCTAAGAGTGAGAGCTCTGAGAGCTGGAAAGCCTAGATCCAAGAAGCTGCTCACCCAATCACTGTTTGAATGCCCTCACACAAATGTCCTAATATGACTTCTTTGCAAATAGATGTATCTATGTAAATATGTATATCTAAACATATGGTTTGTATATTATAAATGAATATTATATTATAAATGAATATTATATATGTATATATAATATATGTATATATACAATATATGTATACACATATTATGTATATGTATATTATAAATGTATATTATAAATGAATTTACTACTTGAAGAAATAAATATAATATAAATGCAATAAATATAATAATGAATATAACAGTATATCAATATACATCATTATGTGACATATAGTGAATAGAATAATGAACCTAATAAGAATATCTAACTTACAGGACTATTGTATAATTAGATAACTAATTACATATTCAATTCCTGGTACATTGTTGATCACATAGTAACTGCTCAATAAAAATTTGCTATCATTTTTATTATTATTGTTATCCTGGCCTAGATCCTGAATTTATTTTTTAACTGGCTAACAAATAGACTACTAAAAACCATTCCTTTGCTTGGATGGCCATTTCTTTCTTTCTTTTTTTTTTTTTTTTTAAGATTTTATTTATTTATTTGACAGACGGAGATCACAAATAGGCAGAGAAGCAGGCAGAGAGAAAGGAGGAAGCAGGCTCCCTGCTGAGCAGAGAGCTCAATGTGGGGCTTGATCCTAGGACCCTGGGATCATGATCTGAGCCGAAGACAGAGGTTTTAACCCACTGAGCCACCCAGGTGCCCCAGGGATGGCCATTTCTTAATGAATTTGATGGCTAAAAAATATAGCACTTACACTAACAACTTTATTCAAATTAGGCAACTTCATCAGCTTCTATTAGCTAAATATGTAGGACTACATTTAATGGTGAAGGTTTGTCATTTCCATGATAAGATGTATCAAATAGTACATCTATAAATTATAAAACCACAAAATTAATGAATATATTAATTGTCTTTAATTCCAACTACACAGTAACGTCAAAGGGGAATTTAAAAAAATATGGACTACCAGGCCATATCACCAGATATTTTGCCTCAATAAGTCTACGGTCAACCTGGGCACTTGATTTTTTTTCCCTCTATAGATACTGCTAATGTACAGCCAGAGTTAAGAAAACCCACAGGTACACATGATTACATCATGGCATCTAAATTCTGAAAGTGATTTTGTGAACTATCTAATCCAGATAGGCCGTTCACACATTCTCATTCAGCATATGTACGAGCATCTCTAACTGATGTAGCTATGGAAGTTGGGAAAAAAATCATTGCTTCTTTACATGCTAATCTTTCAAATTTTTAAAACAATTAACAATCCTACTCTGCTGACTGACTTTTTCTTTCAAGGCCATACATCCCAAACTCTTTCCAGTTACACTTACTTGCGTAGCCCTTTCCCTTTCTCAGTTTGACCTTCAGGACTGAACACTAGGTAAGGTATCGCTATCATTCTGTGTAGTTTTGTTTAAATTAAATTAGTCTAAGGATATGTCAATTTCAAGGTGCCCATGGCTCATTTCATAATCCATACATCCTGCTGCTAGGTAACATAGCTATCATATTAGCAATCTATTACTGCATATTGAATTGCCCCCGAAACTAAGCAGGTTAAACCAATAATATACATTATAAATGAGGTTATAAAATTACAAAACATCTATTATGTCACACAGCTTCTGAAGGTTGGGTGTCTAGTAGTGGTTTATCTGAGTGGTTTTGTATCAGGGTCTCTCAGGAGGCTGCAGTATAAGTTTTGGACTGATGTCAATGATTTTTGGCAAGTGTTAGCTTCCCCCTGACTGTTGGCTGGTGGCTTTAATTCCTTGTTCTGTGGGACTTTCTTTAGGGCTACCTCATGACATAGCAGCTGGCTTTCTCCAGAGCACATGATCCAAGATACAACACCCAAAACAAAAGCTACAATTCTTTTAAAAAACTAGTAACAGAAATGGCATACCATCACTGCTGATTTATACTCATTAGAAGCAAGTCGTTAGTCAAGCCGGCACTCGAGGAGAGAGATTAAGCCCTACTTTAATAGAAAAGTATAGAAGGATTTGTGCAGATAACTTTAAAACCACAATAGCAACGGTCTTGAATTGGTACAACTACTCTTCGGTACACAGCTAAAGCACTTTTTACTCTTTCACATTTATTTTTACAAGGTTATTAAGACCTTTTTTGATTCACATCCTAATGTATTCCCTTTCCTTCACAACATCATATTACTTGCATATTCGATCATCACACATTATATGTATTCATCCAAGCTATAAATGAAGTTCTTGAGACAAATCCAAGTATGGCACTATGACATGGTAATAAACCAGCCCTCTCACATGGCACTAATTCATAGTGCAAAATGCACTCTCATTTACAAGCTTATCTCATGTAATCACATTTTCACCTTCAAAAGAATATCATGTAGCACCCTGTTGAAGTATTGGTCAGATCTACAAATAGTCTGTGCACCAAAGTTTCCCTCTGGTTCAGCAATATGACAATAGGAGGAGGCTGGGCTCACTCTTTTTCCCTAATAAATGAATCATTACTTTTTGTTATAAACACATTTCTAGGAGTCATTTCTGAAATGCACCGTCCTATCTGATCAGTTTCAACTTTTGGCGTCCTTCCCATTTTCCATGATTTCTCAGACACCCTCAAGCTGGTTATGGATTATTTTGCAATTCTCTTTATAAACTAAAAGAACATCTGAAGGAGAATTGGACTATTTAAAGCCAATAAATCTTTTTAAAAGTATTATGTGTTTGCATGGTTCTAGAAGTTCCTGCATGTCCTCACTTAAATTTCTTCTCCTACTTTAAGAATGTTTCCTGTTTTCTAATCATTATCAAGTGAGGTGGAAGCCAAACTAGCACAGACTTGAAAAAGAGTAAAAATTCTAACTGTGTATCATCAGAACACCAAATCAAATACAATATCATATCAGACTTACAATAAGGAAATTTCTTAATTGCGAAAAAAAGCTATAAAATATGAGTTTTAGCTTCCAGAAGTTAAGGCTTTCTTGGAGTTTTAGGGGTAAGATAGTCAACAAAAAATCTAGTCTGATTTGAAAAATCTGGAAAATTAAATTTCTCTTAAGACTCTAAATCCCCAAAGTAAAGCCTGAAGTCTTGCTTCTAAGAGAAACTTTCTACAAAGATTTCATAAATATCTTTTTACTGGAATAAATTCACATCTTCTCACTATCTAGACATATATATAAAACAAACCAACATGATTCTATAGATTGTTTCAAGGCCCCTTTGATGTTTTCCTCTGAGGGTTCATCATATGATACTATTTTTATTTTTATAGATCTTTGGTATACTAATATATGTAGCATTTGACAATCCAAATTTGTTCTATCTCTCTGGGACTAGGCATTCTTACTATCTTGGTGCCAAAGTATAGCTCTAAATGATCCTCAGCAATATTCAACAACAATGCACAAAAGAATAACAAAACAACAAAAAAAATAAGACCACATGAATCTAATAAAATAAAAACACCAACCATGAAAAATAGGAATTTAAATTTTAGCTGTGCTCTCATCCCCCAAAGTACCACAACATATTATAAGATAGAAAAGACAGTTTGCATTGTATTGTTGAGGCGGATTTGAGACACTTGGTACAGATACTCAATTTCTCTGATGTATTTTAAGATCTGTAATTTTTAGCTTTGTTAATTAAAAATGAGATGATTCACAGTAGCAAAAATTGAAAAACATTCCTTCCTTGACCTAGAGAGGTTCTTTTACTATACATGTCTTTCCAAAATACCTTTTTCTCAGTCTGATTGTCTATTATTCTATCAATTTTGTGTGGAGTTAGTGCTGTTCTTAGACCAGGTACCATGGTTTGGAAAAATCCCAGGCAAGCAACCTGACTGAATAAAAAAATACTTATTAAAATTGCCCAGGAAATAGTTTTCACAAAAGAACCTTAATGGATGTCATAAAAGACTAATGAAAATGCAACACTGACTATTCCATTGGAGAGACAGTATTTCCTAAGAAAAAAATATATTCCTTTGCTGAAATATCTCTTGAAAATTTTACATACATTAACAACCAACCCCCCCCCCAAAAAAGCAAAAAACAAACACAAAAACAGGAAAAGTGAGATTTAACTCACTTAAATGAATAAAACTCTCCCGAGAAAGAGTGAGTTTTGAGTTAGTCTTCTGTAGTGTGTATGAAGTCCAGAATGTGGGGAAGAAATTAATTTGTTTCTATGTTTGAGAACTCAAATTTGAATACAGAGTTATAAAGAAAGGGAAAGTGTATTCATCTAAGAAATTTTCAGTACTATCTGAATTGTCCCTCTCAAATGCTCACATATAACATCCTGTGGTTATTGATATCTATTATCACTATAAGCATTATTTTCTTCCTTATATTCTGTCTTCTCATTGCAGGTTCTCAAGCATAGAGAAGGTATTATTTAGCACTTTGTACTTATGACAATGCTTGACAAATACTAGGCATCAATGAACATATTTATCAAGTAAATGAGTGATGAAAATCATCTTACCTATGCAAAACAACCAATGTATAAAGAGTAGTTATTTAGTGTAGTGGGATAGAATTTTGGATTTTTTTTTTATTTCCAACAAATGTATTTTCACTTTATTTTCAGTAGCGGGCTTAGAGAGGATTTTCATGTCAAAAGCATGAAAAATGTGACATGCAGGTAAAGCTGAAGGTGATATTTTGAGAAAATATAGACAAAAAAGTTAAATAAATATGGAAAAAAAACAGAAAGACATTGTTCATAAAGACGCTAATGAATCCATTGAATTGTATGCGGACAGTTAGTTAAATCCTATGTTATTAGTAATCATGTTAATTTGAGATGATGTTATATATCAACTCTGAGGATCCTACATATCCAGGTTTTGTCCAGAAACAAGGACTACTTCAAAGGTAACTACTACTAAGGCAGAGAGGAAAGAGCCTGGCAAAGAAATACTTAGATGAGAGCTTGGAGTTTAGACAAAGCATCAACACAGAACCTTTGTCTTTGTGTCCTGGCAAAGATCTTTTGTGCTAGATAGGGGCGTCTAAGGTCTAGTGCCATATTAACTTTCCAAAGACTGTGGATAGGATATTTCTGTCTTAAATACAGAAAAGTCATTGATTGTTTCTTATTTGATAGTCCCATAGAAGGATAAAAATAGGATTTCATGATACCTTCCAAGGCAGTGGTTCTTACCTGAGGGTGATTTTGCCCCCTTGAGGACATTTGCCAGTATTTGGAGACATTTTTGGTTATCACAACTAGGACGATGCAGGTAAAGGCCAAAAATGCTGCTAAACATTTTCAATGCACAGGACAGGCCCACACTCCCAACAGTAAAGTATCTGGTCCAAATGCCAATAGCCCTAATGTTGAGAAAATGTGTTCAAAGGTTACATGTCTAAATACAGCTGATTATGTAAATTACATAGCATCTAACAGCTATTTTATCAATATAACCTAACGAATAATCATTTAAATAATATTTCCTTATCTGAATATAGCTGCTTCCCTTATCTAAGTGGTTTGAATTAAACTAGTTAAGTCAATTGCTCCATGAAGACATGTCTTTAAAGGTAGTGTTACTACACCTCCAGCTGCATACTTGTTAAATTGTCATCCTGCCAACGTCTTCTTTTGAAAATAAAACAAAAATCTGTTTTTGGCTTTTGGTTCCTTGCCAAAAATATAATCTTGATTAAACTAGCAGCTTTTTTTTCTCTTCAAAAGAAGACTGAATGTTTCTATGCAGTTGAGAGTGAATCACCTTAGGGATTAGTCATGAAAAAAAATACATATTATAAGCTCTTTAAAGTTAAAGAGTAGTGTTAAATATATAGCAGCTTGCAGTTCCACCCACCTTGTTGTTAGTAAAGATAGAAAGACGTTTAAAAAGCACGAGGTAATAAACACCACCTGCTTTTTAAAGTACAAGGATCCTGACATCTGCATTTCTGTTTGTATTTAAAGTCTGATATTCACATCGAGTTATGCTGGTATTTGAAAACAGAATCACTTTTAATATAGAGTATCAGCTGCAAAATGTGAATAAATTGGATATTACCTATATATTTTCATACACCTAGTAAATACATGCAAAATTAAGCACCAAAATATTAAAACTGGTTATCTCACAATGACAGAATTACGGCTGATTTTTAAACATTAAATTGTCAATAGTTAATAAACATTTTAATGTAGTAAATTAGCAGGAACCATTTTTTGAAAAGCTTAGTGTAGCCAGTAAACTAAGATAATTATAATGATGATTTATAAAATGAAAACTAATTATACTATATATACTTTTAATGTACTTTCTTCACTTGAAAAATACCATGAATATCTATCCCTCTCTTCCTCTCTATAACCTACACTGTCTCGCACACCCACAACATATACACAAACACACATATTAAATGCTGCATGGTTGCATTTCATTTATGGATATAATAATTTATTGAACTGGTCCCTATTATTGGACATTTTTATTGTTTCCAAAATTTTTGCTCAGATATAAAGCTTCAAATAACATCTACCTATCTATTCCTATCTACGTAGCTACTTACCTACCTACCTATCTATAAAATCTTTCTACGTTTTCTTGATAATTTTATTAGGATAGATTCCTAAAAGTACACTGCTGAATCGAAGGAAAACATTTTTAAAGCTTCTGGTACATGGTGCCAAATTGCCCTCCTGAAAAGTTTACTTTTCCTGAAATTTAAATTCTTATGTTCAACCTATAAAAGAACCCACTTTTTCTTATCATCACGAAGATACATATAATTTTCATATTTCAGCTAACTAATCATATGATGTTACTATTTTATATACAGAATCTCTGACTCTGTATACTCTTCAAGTTTTTTATTCAAATGAAGAATAAAATTAATATGTGTATCTCCCACTACATTATGTAAATTCAATGAGGGTGGTAACTATGGCTTTCAAGGGATGTAGCTTTGACAACTATATCATCCTCCAGGTTCCTCTGATTTTCTAAATAATCTTTTCTTTTTATTTCATTCTCTTGATTCATATAGGATTTTTTTTAAAGATTTTATTTATTTATTTGAGAGAGAGAAAGAGAGGATGAGCTGTGGGTGGTGGTGGGTAGCGGAGTAGCAGAGGGAGGAGAAGCAGAGGAAGAAGGAGAAGCAAACTTACTGTTGAGCAGGGAGTCTGACATAGGGCTCCATCCTAGGACCCTGGGATCATGACCTGAGCTGAAGGCAGATGCTTAACCAACTGAGCCACCCAGGCACCCCACCCCCCATATAGGATCTTAAGTGATGTTCAGTGTTCACAGATTCCAGTGGAGAGATCACTTGTATATGAAATAAAATTTCTAAGGACATGATTCTACTTTGCAATGAAGATGATTAATAAATAATAAAAATAAAAGGACACTATGCTCTGATATCAAAAACATGCCTTTCATTTGGGAGAAGATGAAATATAACTGGCATTTATCTGAATAGACAACAAATGAAAAGTAAAATTGCATTTTTGAAAAAGAAAAGACTAGAAGAAGCAAAAATAGGTACATATTTCTATTGATATATTAAAATATACTTCTACATTAAAGGAAAACAGATTTTTTTTTCAAATGAAGCTTTTCATATCTTCATCACAAAATGTGAAACTACAAAGAAGTCATGTTTATGAATGCTCAGACGTTTTAGCGGTCTGAATTCTTAATTTCCATAAAATCCCACTAATTTCATTGTATCTGAATCCTTTATTGGGCTAATTTACCTAATAGATTATAGCACCTTTATTGTTAAGCAGTTTCTCCAACATTGTTTCAAATACACAACAACTTTCTACCATAGCTTTTCTCTTTTCATCCACCACAGAAGTTTTCTGCAGCTTTTACAAGTCTCTATATTAAGCACTCACTCTTTTCAATAAGATTATAGAGCGATATCAGTATCAATTTAACCAGACATCATCATCATCATCACATTAACACTCTGCTTTACAATTAATTAACTGATTTCAGGGCGCCTGGGTGGCTCAGTGGGTTAAGCCGCTGCCTTCGGCTCAGGTCGTGATCTCAGGGTCCTGGGATCGAGTCCCGCATCGGGCTCTCTGCTCAGCAGGGAGCCTGCTTCCTCCTCTCTCTCTCTCTGCCTGCCTCTCTGCCTACTTATGTCAAATAAATAAATAAAATCTTAAAAAAAAACAATTAAGTGATTTCATATACTTTAATTAATTGAATCATCAAAATAGCCATGGGAGGGAAGTTTCTTGCTCTGTTACGTTTTTCCTTACACAGAGAAACTAAGGGTAAAGAGGTGAAATTAGTTATCCAAATTCACATGGACATGAAATTCTGCGTCATATATGATTTCTTGCTTAATCCCATTCCATCCAGTTTACTTCTGTGTACATGCCAAAAAAAATTCAGTATTACAACTTTCTGTTACTGTTTCTATTTTATGTAACTAATTAGGTATGAGAAGTAAACTACTATAATCACTTTCAGTGTTTTACTATGAGAATTAGCTCTGTCATCTTTTCCTACCATGATTTTTCCTTCTAACATTATCTATAAAACTGGAATAATCAGGGATAGTATAAGCCATCTAATACATTCAGCAGTCTTGTCATATTCATTTGACATGAAATTGATCCGGTGAGTTGACGATCACTCCATTCCCAGAGCCACTGTGTATAGAGAATGCATTGTTTCATGGTTGAATATGATTAATGGCATCAATGTGACTCATTGTTTCATCAATATGATGTAAACAATGAGTTGATTCAGTCAATTGAATGAACTAACAAACAAACAAAAAATGTCAATCTACTTTCTTTTTATCAACTAAACCAAACAACAGGTTGACTGCGCTATCAACTTCTCAAAGGACTGCTTAAAATCATGTTGAACATTCGTTAATTTGAGCTTTTTTTTTTTACTTGAAGCACCTTTTGTACCCATCTAATATAAAGACATTAGACAAAACTAATCTGTAATAATTTTGAATTTTATATATGACATATTTCTAGTAACATTTCTTTATCTCAACAACTTAATATCCTTATACAAAAAACTAATATGTATGCATATACATGAATGTGGGAGAGACAGAGATACATATAAATATTACCTCTATTTGAGGCAGAATATACATCAGATGTCTATAACATGGACTTCAAAAGTAAGTATAGCTTATTAATCACAAAATATTTTTATAAAAAAAAAGAATCAGTATTTCTGTCAGGGTTTTAGCTGCTTCTGAGACTATGGGCAATGCCTGAGGGTAAGGAACCTGAAGAGAGAACATATATATACAAATGTCAATCATTCAAGAGAAACTTAGATTTTAGAGTAAAACCAAATCATAGTTTCTCACAAGTATTCCATCTGCAAACACCTGGGTTCTATTCTTTCCCCCTCTTCACTTACTTCAGGAATGCAAGAGAGCTCATGTGAATGAAACTAAAAAAAAGAAAGATAAAATGAATGCTATTGCAGACACATAGGAATTCTAATCAGGGAAAGGGTCAAGACAGTATCAAGGACAGGACTGTTTTTGTAATATAAAAAGCACACCAATATACATTTAAGGTAACTAGCCATTTTACATGTATTATCATCTATTTATTTGTGTTATCAATATATCGGACTTACACTTATCTCTTTAATGCATGCATTTCCAATTTTACCACTTTATATTACCAGTATTATCTAATAATTATGATGCTCTATGTGATAATTTTTCTTTTCTGCAGAAAGGTCAAATAATGGTTCACTCGAAGTTATCCACCAGCCCACCTCAGTGGCTCTATATCACATTTTCTTTTGAATTGTTAACAGGAAAGACTTGCACCAATGTGAACTATACCTTACATATTCTTTTAATTGCTTTGTCATAGACTTCTCTGTTCTTGGAGGGACTACTGAAAGAGATTTTCCAAAAAGACAATAAAAATGAGGGAGAAATGTGAGAAACAGTGCAACTTTCCCACTAATGTAAATATCTGTTATCTCAAACACCTTGTGTTAATACTAGACTATCCCTCTGAAGTCATCTCCATTTTACTGAAAAATATGTGTGTACTGATGCATCTGAGATCTTTTGATTTCATACATCTAGACCCTTTTGGAACATCCGTGAACTATCTAGATTCTGCGTTCAGAAATATAAGAAATCTTGGCATTGTATCAGTGACTTCTACAGATATCAGTTCTTTATATGCCAAGATTATTTTTTTTCAAAGATTAATGTCTTTATTAGGGTTTGAATGTCATCTAAACCATGGTGAAAAGATTCAAAGAGCATTCTTTTGAGGAATCCAGTATTGAAAAGGGAACTTCACCATAGAGGTCCAAGTTCTATTGCTGTCTTTCCGGGCATGCTTCCGTGACAGTTAACAGGGCAGCTGTCTATATGGGTTTTACGAATGTCTTGTCTGTTGATGAAAGGAAATCCAGTATAGGAAATAAAGTTAGCACTGTAATCTTCTACCACATTACCATCCTTCTGAAAAATTCTCTTTTCACACCACTGACAATGGATCAGGTACTGAATCTTCTTGGCTGTTTCATCTGCAGAGGTAGGCCCCCTCAAAACTCTCGCAACAACCAACACAAAATGTACCAGAGCAACTGCAAAGAGTACTTCAATGCCTTTGTTACATTGGGCTGCAGCTCTTGCCACTGCAGCTACAACAATTCTGGCTGCTAGTTCCTTGTAATATTCAGTTCGGACAATATTACAGCCATAGTGACGCCGGGCAACATGCTGTGCCTTGGCATATAAAGATTATTTTGATATTGTTTTAAATATAACCAGTTCTGTCTAGAAAGTTCCTACATTATTTTCAACATATACTTTAGGTACTAAAAGAACTGGTTTCAACATTTAAACCGATTATGCAACATAACCTATTTGTCATATTCTTAGTGCTCCTCTCTGACAGACTATGTTATTGGCAATGCCACCTACTACATAATTCACTTTGCTTCACACTGAGTACATAGAGATACTAAAGAGTGAATAATTCATCTTAAACATTTTTGTATTGCCTTGTTTACTAGAAAAGTTGTCTATAGTGAGGAATATTGTGTAATCTGTTGAAATTGTATCCAATCAATGGTAATTCCATTACACAGCTGACAACCACACATAGAATCAACAGTCTTGGTAACATCTATGATTGCATTTTTGTGAGTGCGTGTTAATATTTCTACAAATAGTTCAGAATCATCCAAAATATTTGTCTTTCTAATTTAGCAAAAGCTAATTTTGTGTAGTGGAGAAATAGAAACCATTGAAGTTCATTTGGGAAATGATTATGTTGTGTCAAAATCCTACAGCAAAGCTGTAGGGTTTGGTTTTGTTTCATTTTGTTTTGTTTAATTTCTTAAGTAGAATAAATTATAAGAAATACAAAGACAATAGAGAATGTAAAGGATACTTGCCAAAGCAGAAGATTCAAGCAACAATACACATAGGATATTACAACTATAATGATAATTATATATAAGCTAAAAAAAATGTGACTTGCACAAAGCTAAAAGTAGATGCGGGCAGACTCTAAGATAGTAGCTGCTCTGTCCCATAACATCCAGTGCAACATTTCTGTTTGCTTCCCACTGTCAGCTGTCTGCATGAAGACCTAGAATTCTCCAGTGAGATTCTAAAACCCTACACAGAACAAGCAAGGCTAACTTTGTATGTAATTTCTGCTTTCTTTGTAAGACCATGCATCACTCTGAATCTGAAATTCTAATTCAAATTTTACTCTGATTCATATGACTAGAGTCATAGTACTAGTGTGAAAGGCAAACAAAGAATGCTAAAATTTAAAAACAATTGCAGTAGGGGATTCAGAAAAGCATTTTCATAAAATTATTATTCAGGGCTAACTGATTTGTTCAAGAAGCCTCAGCAGAAAACTAAAACGAAAATGCCCATGAAATGCTAAATTACCAGACTGTAATATTAACTTAACAGAAATTTCAGTGAGGCATGCCCAGTAAGTAAGAAGGTACCTACCTGTTTTATACCTAAAATTAAAATGTGTGTGATGACCTCATGCACCTAGCATAATGTGAAAACAAAATAAATATTTGGAATAACTCTTGATGTAGTTTGCTGGTCCCAGAAATTAATTTCCTCAAAAAAGAAAACATTAATTTTCCTTGGATACTTCTTTTTAATGTATACTGAACACAGAATTAAACATTATATTTTAATGTATTGCTATGATAAATCTGGAAGAAAATATACTGGTTATTTAAATATATTTGGAAATAGATGAGGTTAAGCTGCACAGTGATTTCTAATGTTATCAGTACACTGATCTTTTTCCTGCCATACTTGTTAAAAAGAATGTACTTTTCTTTGAAAAAATTAACTTTCTTGACTTAGTTTGTTTGACTGATCAATAAAGTACAGGTCCTCAGACAAGTGTTTCAATGGAACACAATGAAATTTTTTTTTTTTAAAGAGTGACTTTTTTTAATAATTGAGAGATCATTCTATAAGAATTTGAACAGTATAATGGATAGTTTGGCTTTTCAGCATACATAGTGAGATAAACATTTCTCCAATAATTCAAAAAATTTCATCCCTGAGAGTACTACCTGATTTTACTTCTTTTCAGATTTCCTCCAGTGAGGAAATACATCAAAACTTAAATGGTAAAAATGCATTATTACACATCAAAACCTATAGAATGTACAACACAAGAGTGAATGCTCACTTAAACCATGAACTTCAGTTAATAATAGTCAAACAATATTAATCAATTGTAAGATATAAATTATACTAGGGCAAAACACTGAAAATAAGGGAAATTATAGGCAGTGGAAGAGGAGGTATATTAGGACTTTGTTCTTACTACTCAAACTTTTCTTTAAATCTAAAACTGCTCTAAAAACAAAATCTATTATTTAAAAGCATACAATATTAAATTTTGAGAAAATAATATACCTCAACTATTATTTTGACTATACATTGCTACATATTTTTACAAAGTTATGTGTTACCATTAATTTTTGACTTATATTTGTTTTTTAATAAGAATGAAAAAATACTTTAGTTTTATTTGAGTTCCTAAATATTTTTAGTTTTAAATGGATTATAAAATTTTAATATAAAATATTTATCATCTGATTAAATTTTAAAAGCAGTATTTTGAAAATAAATTAGGAATATATTCTCAAAAAAGTTATTCATTTATTTTTTAAAAAGACATTTCTTCAAATATATGCCCAGATGCTAATATACAGTTTCCATATTTCCCACATTGCTATACATAGACACATATAAGTATGAAAAGAATTGGTGTTTATGTTTACAGAATTTTTAATCTATTTGATCAACCTAGTGAATAAAAGTGAGAGGTCAATGCAATCATCAGAGACACTGTGTACAATGGTAGTGATGGGTCTTGCTTCAGAACCTCTCGCATGTGCTATGGTTTCCAGTCTCTTCCTTGGGTGCCTGACCCTGCAGCCCAGGCTGACTTGCCTTAGTCTGATTATTTCCTGATATCTGAGGTATTCTTAAACAACATATATTTTGCCTTGGTAGAAATGCAGCAACTGCTTTTCTTGTGCTTTTGTTATTACTCTTCCCATTTTTCCTCCTAATTCTATCTGGTTTAACTAGGAAATGCAGGGATTATTGAATTCAGCAACCCTACCATGCAACTATACTGAAACTAGTCCTCTAGATTAGGGAAATGCCACTTGGTTGACTATCAAAGTTCAACAGCTCTGAAGAAATATAGATTTTTATGTCTTACGCAACAATAAATGAGTTATTTCTGGTGGCAGCCCCTAGAAACCTCTACTTTAATATATACCTATCCATATATGGTTACAATTAAAAACCATTGCTTGAAAATGTAATCAGATACAGTATGAGATGTATGTGTGTGTGTGAGTATGTGTGTGAGATTACTACCCTAAAAATCTCTCCAATTAAAGAAGTGTTCCAACTTCTATCATTGTTTCTTATCTCCTAATATAAATATTTTCAGAGCAAATAACTGCTTTCTTAGTCAGCTGACCTAAGTTTCATTCATTTTGCTATTGTATACTACAGTTCATTATTAATTTTTGTGATTGCTGTATCTGGCCAAATACACATAACACTGAAAGTACAAAGCATTCCTTTAGGTCATGTCTTCAATCCTGATAGATCCCACAAGACAAGCAGAAAGGGTCAATCCGAATGGTCCTAGAGAGATCTTTCAACTCAGGTCAAGTCATCCTCTCAAACTCCCTATTAGCTATTAAATTATTTAAGATTTTTATACATAAATATTGTTATTTTCTCAGGCAACTTACTCTTCCTCTCTTCTCCAACAAACTCCCAAAGCCCTTAATTATTGTTCTCTCTAACTTAAATGGTAATGACTAATAACAAAGTAAAAAAAAAAAAAAGTCAAAAGCAATATTTTTACAGGTTCAAGAACAGAGATATGAAATAATGAATTATGAGTGCTGGACTCCCTATTTTGCCACCTGTAGCACCAATCTAACTCTTTCCCAATACTGGTACTTTGTACCAGAATCCTAGAAAGAATTTCACAGAAGTTGAAATCATCTTTCCATTATCATTCTGACAGAAAAATCAAAGCAGGTCCAATTGAAAAATATTTAGAAAAAAATTAAAAGATTATATTATTGTTGATCGATGTGCAAGGAATCAAGCTATTTGTTCACAAGCATTCTCAAATCTCTCACATATGTGTGAGAACCAGGCAATTTCTTTAGCACAGAAAATGCTAGAAGCTGGTTTTACCTGGATGTCTAATGTACATCATGCCACATTAAATGCATACTGATTTTTATATTTGAAATGAGTTTGGGTGTTGACAAACTTCTAATTTTTTGTTTAATTGACCAACAAATGACACAAAGTTCAAAATATTTCTTGCAGGGACTAACTTATCAAATTCTTATTGAGTCTAAATGGACTGAATAGTCCTTGTGTTGAAACAACCCAAATCGTTTGTTTACTTACTTTTTAAGAAAAGAGACATTCATTTCCATTAATGTTTATGAAATCAATCCTAGAAATCTATCAACCCACTCGATGAATATTTTAATTTTTTTTTACTTTCATTCCTTCTGTGCTTCTCAATTAACAATCATATATTCATGGTGGTTTCCACATTTAAGAATATTCAGTATTCTTAAGGGCTAAAGGGAAGCACTAAAGGGAAAAAAGAGAGGAAAAGAAAAAGCAAGTGCAGCAATCCAATATGTAATGGGCCACAAAACCCATAGGTGCAATGCATAATGGCCATGGTGTCAGCAGCTCCAAACCCTCTATTCTGATGAATAGAAAAAGCCAATCACATACGGTTTCCCAAAGCGATCCCAAGCAGCGTACACGAAGCAATAGCTGCAAAATGGAGTCCCAACAGACTTATTCAAACATGCAAATTAACAGCATTGAAAAGCAATGTACAGTAATCAGGTCCCATTTAGTATTGTAACATCAGCTGGGACACAATAGCTGTCTGTGTATTCTGTAGACAGTTTGTATTGGTAATAGCCACCACAAGAGTAATTAAGCACTTTAAACAAGTCAACCATTTAAGCTGTCCTACAAGTTAGGAGTGAAAAGCAAAGCTGGAACAAAGAGCAATAACAAGGAGTCGTTAGCCTTGATAACACTGGTCCACCCTAAAGCATATGTTCCCCCAAATGAGAGCAGATTGTAGGTCTCACCTGCACTTCAGATGTTGCTTCATTAGCGTTCTACACATTTAAATAACTTAGATCCCAAGTATGTTTTTATATAACTAAAAATACTAATCATGGTAATCTTTTTTAAAAATTCATTTTTTTATTTTCAAAATATTTTAATGTATCTTTAATAAACAGTTAAAAATAGTCATCTGGGTGTGCCTGGGTGGCTCAGTGTGTTAAGCCTCTGCCTTCGGCTCAGGTCATGATCTCAGGGTCCTGGAGTCGAGCCCCACGTCAGGCTCTCTGCTTGGTGGGGAGCCTGTTTCTCTCTCTCTCTGCCTGCCTCTCTACCTACTTGTGATCTCTCTGTGTCAAATAAATAAATAAAATCTTAAAAAAAAAAAAAAGTCATCTGATTACTGCTTCCCAGCTTGGTCCATTTTTCTAACTGCATAATTAATCTTAAGATTTGTAAATTCATGCACCCTGGCATTTTGCACGCACTTGTGATAAGGTCAGTGTTTTGGAAATCTGTGCGTCCCAGTGTAATCATGCACATAAGCTTTGGAGAATCAGACTTCACTTGTTTCAACTTCCAGAGTATGTTACTGGGATAGACCAATGGGGATGATATTTTCATTCAGTTTGCCAGATATTACAAAAGATCACATTTCAAGTGTCTGTAGTAGTCAGGTACTTCTTTCCAAGGGAGGAAATCTTAGACTTTCTAATTTATCCCTGATGTTAAATTATATACTCTTGATTGCAATGGAGCTAAAGGAAGAACAGTTGCTTCACACTACTTGAAGATTATTATTCTGTTTATCCTCAGCCTTCACTCCTTAAGGCTAAATAATTTAAATCCCTTTAGTCTTTCTACATAAGTCTGTTTTTAAAGTGCTTCATCATTTTTGTGTCTGTCCTTTGAACCTTTTCTAATTTATTCGTATCTTGCAGTTGCATTGGTATTTTAGTATGGCCTTTGCCCCACAGCACTCCTGCCAGGTCACTATGGTCAGTGTTCTCTCTAATTTTTTCCAGCCATGTGTAGGCTGGGTGACAAGGGAGCTGCTGAGAGGGTTGGGTCAGGTCAGGGTGTCAGTGCGGTGACTGACTCACCTGGATCTGATCTCTGGGACAAGAATGTGGACCAACAGAACCTCCTGAGGCTTCAGACTTGGTATAAATGATATATGAGACTTTCTTACAGTCACTTCTGAGTTACCCCCAAGGGAGTGAAACTTCACCAACGGCTGTATGGATGTTCGATTTAAAGAATATAGTGACCCATAGGACTTCACAGATGTCAACCATCACAAAAATTCTTTAACTTATCCTTAACCTCACTATTAAACATTCAGCCTCCCGCTAAGCAGCCAGAAACTTAGCTTTGAAGATTTTGCTTGTAATACATAACAGTTGGGGACTTTTCAGGTATCTTCACAGGGAAACAAGAAAATGCTCATTAATTTTAATTCTTCTAATACCCTCTTCAGCTGTTTGATGAGTCAGGGTCAAAGCAATGAGTCATTTTTACATTATTTCACTCAATTGCTTTGAACTTCAAGATCTACAGTCTTCTCCCTGTCAATACGTAGCCCAAAGCAGTTGAACACATGGTATTAAAGCAAAGAGTCTGGTCTTTATCTGGCTATAGATAGCCTAATGTTATCATATATTAAGGCAAGAAAAGCCATGGGATAGAGGTAAGCTTATTAAAACAGATGAGTTACAAAAGAAACTGAGGGCAAGACTAAGAATGAGTACAGAAGAAAAAGAAAAATTCTAATAATAATGAAGCAAAAACAATAGTCAAGAAGTAATCTGTGCCTAATTAAGCTTTGGGCATTGAAGGAAAGTGCTCATACAGAAGACAAGTTTTAGGAAAAAATGGCACAGTGAAGCAATAGTGTAGTTATGTGGATTGCAGTATATGAATGGATTGAAAATCAGGCTGTACATCATTGTATGAAACACAAGAGATACTGTGCTGCTAACCAAAGATATTCAGAATCAAAATGTTCAAACTAATTATGAGTATTTTGCTACTGTGTCTTTAAGATTTCAGTGAGATCAACTGGAAATCTTCTGAAGACTTCCCTTTCTTCTGAGATGGTAAAAATTCTCTTTCAGTGCATTTGGTAAAAATTTTCATTTCAGTGCATACCTGGGACAAGGCCAACCAGGTCCCGGGCAATCAACTTAGAAATATTTTTGTAATAATCCAATGAAACTGCATGCTGTTGCTAACTTGTAAACATTAATATAGCTGGAGAAAGGCTCAGAGATTCCTTTTTATAATATCAGATAAAATATGATGCATATTTATTTCTTTCATCTAGACCCCCATATGTTCAATATCATCATATTAGCCGAGAATATGATGAATGTAATGGATAAAGAAAGAAGTAGAATTATATTCAAAATGATCCAATAACAAGGGATTGTATCAGGGTCAGAGACAGTTTCCATCTCAGGGAAATAAAAGTCAAAACAATTGTATAATAGCGACTCTAAAGGCCTTGCTCAGCATTAGATTAAAACTTGGTATCCCACTTGACTCATTTTATAAGATAATTAAATTAGGTTCTAAACAATTGATCTAAACATTTCTGTGGGAGAAGAACTGCACATTCTCTTTTTTTGTTTCCAATTATTTTTAATGCATAATTTTATTTTTCTACATTATCTCTAATTTCATTATGAACATAAAAACCTAATCATACCTGTATTTTTCTACTAATGGGAAGGGAAGGAAATTTTAGAACAAGTTGTCATTTTGTTTTGTTTTGTTTTGCTTTAAACAAGGCAATTTCTATCTTCTTACCCAATATAGGACATCTTAATTAGAGTAGATGGCAACATTATTTTTATACTGAAAGCTGTGCTAAAATCTATCATCCTTATTAGTCCACAAGATTACTGGGCAACATGCTAGGTACTAAAACCAAGATGATTTGAGAAAGTCAAAGCAAAATGTCAATGCAACACATGCTAATATTCTTTCTATAATAAAAATATTAAAATTCTAATGACTAGTAAATTGAGATATTTTATATAGTTTCTTCATGTTGGCTCCTATACTTTTCATGAATATTTATCTTATTCATATATTTGAGTCATTTAAACACACTGCAATGGAACTTTGCTAGCTTTCATGAGAGAAGAAATAATTGGACTGTGACAATTTGATTAAAATATGTAGAATAGCAACTTTGTTGTTCAAAGTGAGTGTTAAGAGATCAAAACAAACTAACAGTCTTCAAAATGAAAAAAAAAATAGTGTTTCCCTCTAAAAATGTTGAGAGGGGTTAGTCTGAAGTCCTGGTCCAGATGAATTTTTTTTTTTTTAAGATTTCATTTATTCATCTGTGAGAGATAGACAAAAAGAGAGAGAGCACAGCAGGGGAAGAGGCAGAGAGAGAGGGATAAGCAGACTCCCCACTGAGCAGGAAGCCCAATGTGGGGCTGGATCCCAGGACCCGGAGATCATGAGCTGAGCCAAAGGCAGACCCTTAACCATCTGAGGACCCAGGATGCCTCCAGATGAACTACTCTTTAGTTAATCCTAGATTCAAGAAAACTACTCAAGGTGGGGGTGGGGGGACCAAACTGGGAGCAAAATAACTTTTAAAAATTTTAATATACTTTATCTGGTTAAAAAAGTAGTATAGCCATATGAATAAGTTTCATCTGATACTCATAATGTAAATATTCTACCCATTCAATAGTTGATTGTTTTAAAAAATAGGTTCAGAGTTTTGATGAAGGATTCAGCCAACAAAGTGTTCTCAAATTCTAACTCCCTCACTTAAACATACAAGAGTCTTCACAGTCTCACTCCTGCCAGTTCTTCTCATTTACTCCATTTTCAACACCAGTCTAATTCTGACCATGCAAGTTCTCTGTCTGTATTGGAATGTCTCAAAATATTTTTTTTAATTGATGCTCTTGTACATGCTATTCCATCAGGCTAAAACACATTTCTTTCTCCTTCATTCACTTAGCAGATATCAATAACATTTGCCAACTGTCACCTTCTTTCATAATCCTTCTTGGAGTCCTAGAACTCTTGCAAAGTTATCAAAGTATCTTCTTTAGACTGCTAACAGTGATTACAACTATTACTATTATTATTATTATTATTTCCTCATGTGAGTGTCATTCGTGAAGATCAGAGTCCGTATCATATTTGTCCTTGAGACTATAGGAAATAGTACATTGATTTGTTGAAGAAAAAAATGAATAATTAAAATTATATTCCTTAACTTTTACAAAATGTCAAATGACGAAATAAGTTGAAAGCATATTGTGAAACACAGTAAAATATTTTCATAATAAATAATATATTCATTTGTTTGACATATTCTTATTAGTTTGCTAAGAAATAATTTTGAGAAACTGTTGTCCAAACAAATTATTGTCTGCTTTCTACCGCAAGCCCATGACGTGAATGGGATAATCAGATATCCCACTAGAATAAAGAAGTCTACACAACATTTCAAACTTCAAATAAAGCTGAAAAATCCCAAGAATATACAATGCAAAATGGAGATGTTAAGAACTGTGTACTGGTAGGTAGACTAAGAGCATATTCATTTTAAATTCTAAATACCACAGTAGGACACATAGAAATAGATAATTAAAGTACAATAGAAGTTATACAAAATAAATATGTTACTAAAATTTAATATACAGAGATATAGTCTTACTTAAATGAATCATGAATTATCTTATTCCATGTTGGAATAAAAAGCAATCATAGATGTCAAACTGTGACAGACACTACATTTTTTAGTAAACAAATGCAATGCACACTCACACTGGACTTCTAAAGTAGTGATGAGAATAGACAAATATAAATGGATAGGATTTAGCGAACATAAGAAATATAGACAGTCATATGATTTTCCTAGTAAAAATCTTAAAGCAATGGCACCTTACCCACTTTCCACATGCCGCCATAAATGTAGATCTATGCTTTCTCTGGGGTTTTATATGCAAGCAGCATTTAATTTTTCTCTTTTCTTAGTAACTATTTTCCTATATTTCTTCTGTTTTATCATCTACTCTCCTCTGTTATCTTCCAGGATTACCTGATTTTAAATGTAGAGTGACATTTTATACTTTTCTTTTCTACAGGCTTATGTAATCTTAACAAAAAAAAGAATAAGCAGATATTCTTATAAATACATGAGATAATGAAAATTGATCATTTGCTGATTACATGTTGATGGTGAATGCATCTATAAAAATACCAGCTAGGCATGGTTAGGTGTGTTTATTTGTTTTTGGATAGCAAACATCCTTTCATCAATATTTTTGAAATGTTCTGCCTTCCCTGGAATAACTCTTGCAGATTTTTCCCTTTACAAAATCCCATCCACACTCATGTTAATTTTGACTCCTTTCCCTTAGTTTCTTAATCTTAATTCTTCCTCCCAGAAATGGAAGGAATTTCAAGAAAGAAAAGTGGGTAACACTTTCTACCCACTGCTAGTTCCCCTAATTTAATTGTTGATATTTAAGGCATAAATGTACCTGGAAAAATATATTTTGATTGAGTGATGAATGGATGAGGGTCAAAATTAATCTTTATATGAAACCCAAGCAGAAGACAAATATCATCATTATACAAAGAACTCATAGACTAAAGAATAAATTTGGTGTTATACAAAAGTAATTATTATTAATATTTTGTTATTAACATTATAGTTGATTAGTTTTTGAAATTTTTTTTTTAAGATTTTATTTATTTGTTAGAGAGAGGGAGAGAGAGCGAACACAGGCAGACAGAATGGCAGGCAGAGGGAGAAGCAGGCTCCCTGCCGATGTGGGACTTGATCCCAGGACACTGGGATCATGACCTGAGCCGAAGGCAGCCGCTTAACCAACTGAGCCACCCAGGCGTCCCTGAAATTTTTTATTAATAGTGATGTAATCGATGTTTAGATCAATTAACTACTAGATTGCCTCTGTCTTTCCTATACTGAATATTTACAATACTAAATAGATGCATCCTTTCACGGAGGACAGTTGTGAAACACATTATGTTTTTGGTTAGTTCAACCCAGACAGAGTAGAGCTCATGGTAATATTACCATCAAAGTGGCAAAATGTCCTTTGTCTTTATAGTATATGATTTAAGGAAAGGCTATTTTTCTTTAATGGTAGTAATACTCACACATTGGTAATAATCACACGATGGTAGTAATATTCCCACAATGACAAAATTATATTATTCAATTAATATTTTAGCTTCGAAAAGAATCACATGTCCTTCCTAAAGTTACTGAGTTAATGTGCTCATTGTTAATATTTGTATAAATTGTCAGCCTATTTTTATATTTTCAATTTCTTTTAAGTTTATTACTAACATGTTTGGTACATAGATTTAACAGAGATTGAAGTTACAATGAATTACTGCAACATTTTACTGCTTTAATAATAAAATACATGTACACTTCAGTTGACTGATAGAATTTCAATATATAATGTAGACTGGGAGGTCTTTTTTACTGTAATGAAATTTATATTTGAAATGAATATTCAAATATTATAGTAAGTTTGAACAACAGCAGTCTTTGTTTTAATCACTTGCATTGTAATGGTAGGTTAGATGAGGAGGAGGAGTTATCCTCGCATATCTTCTCTCTCACTGCTCCCACACAGGGTCAGTCAAGCAGGAGGTCAAAGGCTGAGATCAAAGTTAAAGAAGCATAGTTGCTCATCAATACCTCTAATGTCCCTATGTCACCAGTATCTCCATTCCTGGACAATGGAAACAAAACAAAAAAATCATTCCCATTCAGGCTTTGCTTTGAAAGAAACAGCAGAAAATAGCAGTAGAATAGCAGCCGTCCCTACCCTACTGTTTTCTATTCGCCCAGACATATTTCCTCATTTTCACTCTCTTTCTCTTGTTTTACTTTCATCGCTAGTAGAAAGGGATCTTTACCTTTTTACTTACTAAAAATGTTCCAAAAGCCATTTTCTCCTCTGTGTGTGTGTGTGTGTGTGTGTATAAATATTTCTTCTACATTCTGTAGCATTACCCTTATCCTTTCTGCCAAATCATTTTATATCTTTCTAAATAAAAACATAAGCTCAAATCACCCCTGTAGCATAAATGACTTTTGTTAAATTTAACACTCTCTTAATCACCGCTGGTCATCACTCCCTATTTCTTGCCTTTGTCAAACTTTTTGATAAAAATAGTTTTTATCTCCTTTCTCCAGCTCATTATCTATTTACTTCCCTCTGAAAGAGAGCTCTTTTTCTAAAAAAAAAAAAAAAATACATATTTTTAATTTTGCATAAATGCTTATGTGATTATTATCATACTGACTCTTTCAGTTCAATCGTCTGATCTTTTTCTCCCTTCAGCTTGTTACTCCTATAATCCAGGTTCCTAGTCACTCCATATATTCATCTGAATTATTTCTTTGTGGTCATATAATTTTCTCTCTCCCCCTCTTTCTGTCTTCCTGTCCCTCACACATGTGCATTATTCACATGCACACACATACAACTAAACCGATCCACACATATATTTAATGTTTTATTTAGTGACTACATCCTTTAAAAGTATTCATTATCATAGCATCCATATATGTCAGGATTTTGCTTTTCTCAGGCAAAAAATCTATAGTTAAATTTCTCTCCTTCTATACCTATAATTCACTCCCGATAATGTCAATGAAGTACACTACATTTTACATATACCCTGATTCATTAACTGTTCTGCTGCAGGTGGGGGTTCACGTGCTTTCCTTTTTTATTTTCCTGCCATTATCAATCATGCTGCAATAAACATCTTTGTGCATATACCCTTAGGCTTTGGTGTTCTTATTCTGAGTGATATGAAAGTATTTAGCAAGTCTTGTGGTGTGAGCAACTCCCATAGCAATAGACACTAATGGTAAGGACCTCACTGGTGTGAAATTTTGTATCTACGGAATAGATTTGAATGAATGGGATTGCTGGGTCAAAGGGTAGGTGCATCTGTAACTCTGTTAAATGTTTCCAAATTGCTTTCCATAAAGGCTATAATTCGTATTTCTTTCAAGAATCAAAGATAGCACTGTTTTCTCAACATTCCCACTCTCAGTGAATGATATCTTTTTTTGTAAACATCTGAGTCTGGTATGTATTGTGTCATTACATTGTTACTTTAATTTGCATTCTCATTATCACTAATGTGTTTGAACTCTTTCTCTCTATCTCTCTCCCTTCTGCCCCACCTCCCTTTATTGTGGCTTCTTTTTCTCTCTTCTGTTTTTGATACCCTGAATTTTTTTGTCTGAAAATGAGTTTTTCATGTTTTCCACCATCACAGTATTAGGTTGTTTGATTTATCCCCTTCTCATCAAATCATAAAAGTTTTGAGTAATACTCACATTATTCTGTGCCTTCGATCAGTTTTTCCAAACCAATTCAGCATCTGCTGTCTCTCTTTGGTATACTTCACAGTACAATTTATAAAAATTTTAGAATTAATTCATTTTAAATTTTGTTTCATAACTTTTCAGTTTCCTACTACATAATTCTGCCTTGGCTGCTATAATGAAATGCTATAGACTGGGTGTTTCAGACAACAGCATTTATTTTTCCCAGTTCTGCAGGCTGGAAGTTCAATAGCAAGATGCTGGTAGATTCAGGTACTACTGAGATCCCTCTTTCTGGCCTTCAGATACCCATCTTCTCATTGTCTTCACATGGTGTCCATAGCATTTTGCTCCTGGTCACCCAAAATTCATGTTCTTTTCACATGCAAAATGCATTCATATCGTCCCAATAGTCCCCCAAATATTAACTCATTCCAGCATCAACTCTAAAGTCTAAATTCCAGGGACAGCTGGGTGGCTCAGTCCATGAAGCGTCCATGAAGTGTCTGCCTTTGGCTTGGGTCCTAGGATCCTGCATTAGGCTCTCGGGTTCATCGGGCGGGTCTGCTTCTCCCTCTCCCTCTGTGATCTCTATTGCTTGTTATCAAATAATAAATAAAATCTTAAAAAGATAAAGTCTAAATTCCAAGTTCTCATCTAAACATTATTTAAATCATATATGAGTGAGGGGTACCTGGGTGGCTCAGTCAGTAAAGCAGCTGACTTTGGCCCAGGTCATGATCCCAGGGTCTTGGGATTGAGCGCCTTATCATGCTCCTTGCTCAGCAGGGAGCCTGCTTCTCTTTCTCATTCCAACTCATGTTCTCTCTCACTATCTCTGTCTCTCTCATAAATAAATAAATAAATAAAATCTTTTTTAAAAAATCATTTATGGGTGAGACTGAAGATACGATTCATCCTTTCCAGCTGTGAATTTATGAAACCAGAGATGTTATGTGCTTCCAAAATACAACAGTGGGACAGGGATAAGATAAACATTCGTAAGAGAGAAATTAGAAGAAAAAGGAGTGATAAAATCCCAAGCAAGTCCAAAACTAAGTAAAGTAAATATCTTTAGCTATTGAAGCTTGAGAACAATCCTCTTTCATTCTATGCTTTGCCTTCCTGACTTACTGGAGTGGCAGTTCCACGTCCATTAGACCGTGGTCATGCCCTGTAACTCTGTGGTGCAGGGCTTGGTGCAAGGGAGGGATAAGAGATTAAGAAGATGGAGGAGCAAGGAGTAGAGGGGAGTTATGTTCCCCTCTCAGGCTTTGGTGTGATGATTCAAACCCTGAAGATCCCTGGGCAACCTTGTCCTTAAGGCTTGGAGGCAGCGGCTTCCTGGTCTGCTCAAAGCAATGTGACGTTTCCCATTTGAAACCAAAGAGATAGTTCTGATGATCTCTGAATTACCCTTCCAGGTCATTCCTCCTGTGCTTGAAGAATAGTGCACATTTACAGCCAGATGGCTATATGGTCTGATTCTGGAGGATCTAATAAGTCTGACAGCCTTCCTTCATTTTGTCTAGTGTCTATCTCCTTCAGTTAAAACCAGGAGTGTTGGGGTGCCTGGGTGGCTCAGTGGGTTAAGCCTCTGCCTTCGGCTCAGGTCATGATCTCAGGGTCCTGGGATGGAGCCCTCATCAGGCTCTCTACACGGCAGGGGGCCTGCTTCCCCCTCTCTCTCTGCCTGCTTCTCTGCCTACTTGTGATCTCTCTCTCTCTCTCTGTGTCAAATAAATAAATAAAATCTCAAAAACAATACAAAACAAAACAAAAACAGGAGTGTTTCTGTTGGTGTAGCTGATTAGATCCATGTTTTGCACACATATGAATCCCTTTACCAAATAACTGTTTAGCCACATCCTTAGTGTTCTCTTCCAAAAACACTTTTTTTTTTTTTTTTGCAGTGTGATAGACTGAGAATCCCAAATTTTTAAGTTCCACTTCCTTTTTACTTAATTTCTTCATTTCTCTCTTCCCATATTTTGCTATAAGCAGTTAAGAGAAACGTTCAATGCTTTGCTTTTAGTTACATATCCAGTTTCAACACTAGCATTTTCTGTCTCCCACCAACACTTGAAAAAGAACACAGTTCAGCCAAGTTTCTATGACAAAGATCTCCACTGTCTAACAACAAGTTTTCATTTCCATCTGAGACCAAAATACCTTTCTATCCATATTTCTACAAACAAAATTTTACAAAATTATCTTGTATCCATGTCTACTTTAAAACATTCTGTTATTAACTGTAGCAATTTTTACTGGTGCTTTCTGTGTTTTCTAGGGATATGATCATAATATCCACAAATAAAAACCAAAACAAAATATTTCATGTCTTGCTTTCCAATGTTTAACTGTCTTTCATTCACTTACCTTATTAAATTTGATTCTTTTTGAAACCAAACTGGATCCTGAGATATTAAACAAAATTCTAATAATTTCATTATGACACTATCAAAATTTCACTAAAGTGTAATGCCATATGATTTTACTCATATGTGGAATTTAAGAAACAAAACAGATGAACATAGGGGAAGAGAAGGAAAAATGAAATAAGATGAAAACAGAGAGGCAAGCAAACCATAAGAGACTTTTGGCTGTGGGAAGCAAACTGAAGGTTGCTGGAGGGGAGGTAGGTGGGAGAATGGGGTAACTGGGTGATGGGCAGAAAGAAGGGCACTTGATATAATGTGCACTGGATGTTGTATGCATCTGATTAATCTCTAAGTTCTACCCCTGAAACTAATAATGCAGTATATGTTAACTAAATTGAATTTAAAATTTAAATTTTTTTTTAAATTTAAAAAGTATAATGACAAAAATGCTTATCTCTACCCTGAGGCTTATATTTAACTTACTTGATTTTAGTGATTTTTTCCAATTAAGATAATGTTTATTATATTTTTATGTAAATAGGATTAATAATATTTAAGGAGTTCTCTTCTCACCTTCCCTTGCATCTAGAAACAGCCCCCCCCCCCCCGAGAACTTTCAGTCAACTAATCAGAAGTATCTTCATAAGAAAGGTTTGGAAGTAGTTAATATGATTAATGGCTTATGATAAAGCTCTAGCTTACTTTATTGTAAGAATACAGTATATAATACAGAAACAAAATATGTTTTAATCAACTATTCATGATATCAGTAAGGCTACTAATAGTAGGCTATTTGTAAAGTATCAGGGAAGTAAAAAGTTATACATAAATTTTTGACTGTGCAGGGAGTCAGTTCCCCTAACCCCCATGTTATTCAAGGATCATATATATGTGTATGTATATACATACATACAGTGACAGTGTAGTTTTTAATTTGAAAGAACTCTCAGTTGTTGACATGTTTCCTGGTTAGGTATCTTTGTACTCTGGCTCCTCATCTTTTCTGGAGATGTACCAACTACTTGTCATTCCCAAACAAATTTCTTTCCCTTTTAAACCAGCCAGAAGGTGTTTTGAGGCTTATGCCTTACAATTTTGTGACATAACAAGAACAGGTGCAGACAAAGAGCCCTGCAGGAAATGGGAATTTGACATTGATTTTCTCAACTGGTTTGGACTAGTGGCAGTAAGAATACAGTTTATAGTTACTATGATCTGAGTGTATCCTCCCAAAATGTATATGTCAAAATCTTAATGCATACTGTGCTGATATTAGGAGGTGACACCTTTGGAAAGTAATTAGGTCATGAAGGTGGAGCCTTTCAGCCTAATCCTGAAAAGATAACTCCTGAATAGGATTACTGCTCTTATAAAGAGGCCCTGGAAGAGATACCTAGATTCTTTCACTCTGTGAGGTTACAGTGAAGGCCCAAAAGAGGACCTTCACCTGAACATGTTGGCACCCTGATCTCAGACCTTCAGATTCCACTGTGAGAAACAAATTTCTATTGTTTATAAGATACCCAGTCTGAGGTATTTTGTTATAGCAGCCCAAACTGATTGAGAACAATACTGGAATGTGGGAACTTAGTAGTCCTTGACTACAGTGGCCATCCAGGAAATTTCTACTTTGCTTATTGAAACCAAGATTTTGGCTGACTTAAACACTGCTAACAGAGACCATTGTGAAGGATACAAGAAATACATATGAACTGCTAGGTTGACCAGATGCTTCAAATAGTGCTAAGTCATTTAAAAGGCATGTTAAACCCAGATTCAGATTTGTGGTTTCAGGAAAGTCAGTCTTTCTTAAAATTATATATTCATATTATTTTTATAGAGGTGATATGGCTAAAAATCACATACATGGTAGGAACATTTGGATTACTGATTTGCAGTGCTCAAGTTCAGGATTTCATGAGGTCTCTATGCGAAAATTAAGATTTCATAGGAAAGTGAAGCATAATAAGATTGCAATGTGGAAAGTGAGCAGATGTACGTGACTCACAAAATTCTGCACTCTTTTGGGCCTCCCATTCTCTCCTATCTCTCAAAGTTGCTTCGTCTTCTGAAAATCCCTGTAATGACTTTCTCTGAGGTGGTTGTCTTCCCCAAAAAAGTAGATTCTCATAAACCATTTTCTCTAGTACTCATTTCCTTTAGCTCCTGAGAGTCAATTATACACTCAAACCCAGAACAAGACTTATATGTCAAATAGAATAGTAAGCATTTCCTTATTAAATATCTGCCTTGACTTTGTAAATATATGTGGGAATGAATACTACTAGAGCAGGACCAGGGAGAAAAACATGACAGCAAACTGATCTAAATTTTCCACTATGTTTTACTTAAGAGTCTATGGATCCAATGAATTACCTGAGGTAAGTAAATGAATTTGGCACTAATGAAGGAAGATATAAATGAGAAGAAAAAATTCGGGTTCAGAAAGAGGAACTCTTTCCAAATACAATTGGGTCCATCACATAAATCAAATTCTGCTTTGTAAAGTCTTTTAGCTTTGCATTAAGAGTATGTGGGTCCCTATCTTTCCTTTGTGTGAAGGATAGGTCATTCTCTTATGCATTCTCCATATAGGAATCTCATTCCAAAATTCAATCAGAATAATTGTACATACAAATAACATCCTCAAAGTTTTTTTGTGTGTGTGCTATGTACTCTACTTATATAATTTTAGCTAACTATCATCCATTTTTGAAGCCAAAAGCAGGGGCATGATGTTTGATTTTTGGTAATTTAGAGGAAATCATCCAGAAATTAAAAAAAAAAAAAAAGTCATGCTTGCAGTACAAGGATAATCAGAGTTATAGGAATGAACGAACAAGACTAAAACATCATGTACAAAATGTGCAAGGCTATAATTCCTTTTAAGTAAAAAATGCCAAGGACATGGGCAAATTGACTGCAGCATGGTTAAGCTATGACCTGAATTGTGCCTGATGGCTTTGCTTAAAATTTAAATTGAACATACAGTGGGAAAAACAGGAAATTGCGTGGGTGGGGTGACGGCTGAGGCCATCAGAGGAGACTAAATGAGTGGAAGTTCAACAAATTACTTCACTGCATTGAAGATGCCACAGCTGGCAAATGCCTTCCTTGACAGGTCAGAAGAAATAGTTTCACTTATCATAAAAAGGATGATAGGGATACTAATAGAGAACCTAGAGGTTCTCAAATTAATGAACTTACATGGTGTTAAAGTATTCCTAAGTATTTTCAATGTTATCCAGAGTTCAAAGCATATCATATCTTCTTAAAAAGGAATTTTGGTAAATATGTCCTTACTAAGGAAAAAACTTCTATATCTGATAGAAATCCTATGAACATAGTCCTCAGAAAAATAATATACTGAGGAAAAAACAAACTTAAAATATATTGACAGTTAAAGAGTTGTTTTCATGTATAATGAGCCCCCAAAAATCAGTGAATAATAGACACAAATGAGAGATTCATGGAAAAAATGTGCAAATGTCATGGAAACAGGAAAAATTCAATAAATCACTGATGGAATATACTTCAAATAAAATGACATTTTAATATATTTTTAAAGAAAATTGAAAGTATTCCTAATTCCATTGTTGTATGGGAGAGAAAAAAATGCTTGGGTGTGATAATAAAACAATTTTCGAATATTTTTAAATGTCAGTTTATATTTCTCAATTTAATTTGTTATTTTTATATGACTAAAAATTTTCACTTGTATCTATTCTTAGTTATCACTTTAATCATGTCTTAGAATAATTCATATATAAGACTTGCTCATCTCACTGGCATTTATTCATTTATGTTTTTCTTATAGTACTTTTGTGCACATATGTTTCACATCAGGATTAAGATATCTCCTGCCCTTCTCAAATAAATAAACTCTTTAACATCTGAATTCAGGAATGAATAATCATCTCATGTAGAAAATAACTATGTCAAAATAGATGGAAAAAACAAATGAGCTCCTACCAAGAATAAAGAATCCGTTGACGGGTGTCAATGGATCTTGACAACAGCATTTAGCTAAGATAAACAGTTCACCCCTGAACCTCTACTCTCATATATATACACCATGTGCTAGTAGGTCTTGACATGCCACAGTTGATGATGTGAGTGACAGATGTGAGAACTTAATCAGTCCTCATTCAAAATCATGAGCATAAACTTGAAATACACACTTTAGAAGGTTCAGTTAATTTGCTAATGACTAGCTCACTTGATTGTTTGAACACAGTGAGGAAGAAAATTTGTGGCATGTCGACCAGAAAGGAAATCTAAGGTAAAGTGTTTTTCATCACACACCTTGAAAAGCTGTTAAATTCATGAAAAAAGAAAGTTTAATCCCTATGTGTCCAACTTTAAGAAATGTGAAATTTACCCGATTCTCATAGCTTCACTAGAGTCAATTTTGGTCAGTATTAAAAGTGGGTACATTTTTTCCTTTGACTACCTTCTCTCCACTCTGTTGCCTTTTTCTTATTTCTCACAAACACTGTACACTCTTATTCCATAGGATAATAATTTGATAAATTCGTCTACACACTCTAAGATATTAAGGTCACCCTGTGGTATTTACCTTTCAGAAGGGATCATATTAGAAGAAAAGAGACAGATTAATTTTAATATATATGAATGATTTTCCAACTGTGGGATTCAGATACCTTAGGCTAGATATAAAGAAAGTATTCTAAAAAAGTACATTATCTCTCTTGATACTGGTGCATCTCCATCCCTTGTAAGTCTCCTGTTTCCCAACTCAGTAAACGGCTCTCATCAACCTTCCTGTTACGTAACTGAACACCTCAAAGGTGCTCTTGACATCTTTTATGTTGAACTCAACATCAGGCTGTACAGATTTTTATCTCCCAAATATGTCTCACCTAATTTCACTTCCACCCATCTCCACGCCCTCCATCTTTGTCCAGGCTACACATTTTCTCCAGGACTCACTGAATAAACAAGTTCAGATTATTTGCAAAGGCAAATGGGCATCTTCAGCACAATTGGAGATAATGTTTTGAAAGGAAAAAAAAATGCAGATCGAAGTAAGAAGTGCTTGAAGACTCTGGTAGTATAAAGATTTGCCCAGTCTTCTTGGAGTTGTTAAACCTTGAACATAGGTTTCTTTTTAAGATGTCAAAGAGGAGAAATATTTCAGGCAATTATTTGATAAATCTAATAAAACTACATTTTTTATTTTGTGTCCACCTTATTAAAACATCAACTAATCTTAGCAAAGTTTTTCAATCTAATTAAGTTTGCCTAAAGCCTTCTAAGAGAAATTATGATCCACAAATATTAGTCTAGTAGCATGCAATTTGGTAGCATTTCTAATTGTTTTCCGGAGATCTTTTCACCCAAATGATTAAGAAATATTTTATTTGATGCACTGCCCCCATCCCTGTGGCCAGGTGTAATAATCTCTGGAAATTCCATGGATTAATCATGTCTTCAGTTACATCAAAACTCCTAAGAATTAGAATTTGAATTGCCTTAGAGTAATACTACTGAGCACAATATTATATAAGAATATATTTTTGGAAGTGTTTGTGTGTTTGTGTGTGCATGCACACGTGTGTTACTTTCTCTTTTGATTTCCATAGTAACTCTTTAGAACAAGTTGGTAGGTTTGTAGGAATTATTACAGCTCCCAATTTATATATGAAGAAATTAAGTCTTTGAGAAATGTTTTTGTGTTGTTTGTTTTGAGAGAGAGAGAGAGAGAGAGAAAGAAAGAGCAAGTGGGGGGGGGGGAGTGAGTAGGGGTAGAGGGAGAGGGAAAGAGAATCCCAAGGCTCTATACTCAGTGTGGAGCCAGACGCAGAGCTCCAAACCATGACCCTGAGATCAAGACCTGAGCCAAAATCAAGAGTTGGACACCCAGCTGACTGTGCCACAGAGGGGCCTGCAGAATTGTTTTGATTTGCCTTTGATCTTAGCACATGTGAGATATATAACACTCAGAGTAAAGGCCAAGTGAACACAGACTTGCTAACAAAACACAATATAGGTGATTCTTGGAACTTAATAATGATGTAAGGTTTTAAATAAAGTCTCTTAAATCTAAACTAAAATAAATCTAAGTACTAACAGAACAAACCAGAGAAACTTCTACTTTGCTCTTGAGAATGCATTTTGAAATGTTTTTTTCAACATATAGTAGTCCCTTATCTGTAGGGATAAGATCTAAGACCCCCAGTGGATGCCTGAAACCACGGATAGTACTGAACCTCATATAAATTATTCTTTCCTATATAGATATACGTATGATAAAGTTTAATTTTCAAATTAGACACAGGAAGATATTAGCAATAATAACTAGTAATAAAATAGAAAAATTATAGTAAATGTAATAAATGTTATATAATTGTGTCTTTTTCTGCCTCAAAATATCTTACTGAACAATACTAACCCTTCTTCATCTTGTGATGATGTGAGATGATAAAATACCAGGGTGATGATCTCCAAGTGAGGTGAATGACACAGGCACTATGACATAGCCTTAGGTTACTATTGACATTCTGATGATATGTCAACAGGAGGATCATCTTCCTCCAGACCACAGTTGACTGTGGGTAAAAGGAGGACTATTATATAGCTAAGTTTCCTCTGTGAGTGTGTGTGAGAGTGTGTGTGTGTGTGTGTGTGTGTGTGTGATATGTTAGAACACACACCCGGCTGAGCAAACTTAGTTTCTAATCTAGAAATATTGAATATCTCCATGAATTTCTTATAATTTTATTATGTCCATGCTTGGTGTACTTTGGGTCAGCTAATACCATTGTTAGTTTGTTGTATGAGGAAAAAATATAAAACATGCAGGACAGGAGTAGAGAAGCATACCTTGTGGCAGGGGAGATATTGTAGAGGTCCAAGTGACAACTAAAACCAATTAGCTTTTAAATCAATTTAATTTGATTTGATAAAATCTGTAAATGTTATGCCAGGTGCCATGGGAATGAACAATGAATACAATATAACTGTTTCCTTCAGCAAATTATAATGCATAAGAAAGACAAACATGGGGTGAAATGAGTTAAGTTTTATAATAGAATTTTAAAATTAATTTAAATTCAATGAAATGAAAAGAGAAATCAGTTCTAAATGAGGATGTAGTAAGAGGTGGAGTGGCATTTGAACTTCATTGAAGGTTGTATATAGAACTTTTCCAAGAAAAAAATAAATGACAAATGCATTTTAAATTAGGAGATTGTGAGTCAATAATTATTTGAGGACCTCTAAGCATGTTGTTATGGCTTAATTTTAATATGTGTGTGGGAGTTTGATAGAACATAAGACTGGAAAGTTAGTTTGGAGACAGATGAGAAAAGCCTTAAATATTATGCTAAGGAATTAAGATTTTTTTTCAAAAGGTTAAGGATTGAGAAAGGGTTGTGATTTGCCTGTCAACTCTGATTGATAGGGACTCCCAGACCCTGTTATTGAGAGACATTCAGAACACCATTGTGAGCCCAGTGATCTGTTTAATCAGCAATGTCTTGCATGGGTAAAGGAGAGGTTGGGAAGGAAGTTGTGCCATGTCTCATAAGTTGGTTTATTCAACAGTCTGAATTAGAGAGAGGGCAAGCATGAAATGATTTTGTTTGCCTCCTATCACTGCCTAAAACCATGCTGTATCAGATGTCCCTTCCTTACTCTTACTAACCTCTGGATAAATCTTAGATTTGTCCAGTAATCATTATATAAACTGAGAGACTGTGGTCTCACTCAGAATTTCCAAAGTCAAATGCAGGCTAATTCACTTTAATTTTCTATACATTTCAACATATTTACTCTTCTCCTACCTGATGGTCAGTCCCTTTGGGCTGAACCTTGTCAATATTATTCAAAGCAGCTAACTTTTTTGAGTTTTTGTTTGACAGGAAACTGACATATCTTTGCCACAATATATACAGGGTCATAGAGCCTGTTTCATTGTTGCCTCTCTTCCACAATTCTGCTTTCTCCTGGGAATTTGTTTCCCTTTGTTTAAATAAGATGAGGGTAAACCAATCAGTTTGCTGTCTCTTTTTCAGTTTGGATTATGTTATTAGCAGCTCTCAAACAGAGATTTTGAGACCAAATATGCTGTGAAGAGGGTGAAAGTATGGCAGTGGGATGTGACACAGTGGAGAGAAAACAACTAAAAAGTGGTGCTTTATAGACAGCTGCCACTCTGGGCAATGAGCCTTCATCCCACTCAGTCAACCCAGGGAGTCAGTGTAAAACCCATACCTTAGACTTATTAGACCAAGAGACATAGAAGCTAGTATATTTATAAAACAACTCCTACCATTGCTGAGTGCTAGTCATGGTAAGGGTATATTAATTCCCAGGCACTTTTGCCTGCTATGTAAGTGGCAAAGCAATGTCCAGTGGCCAGAGAAAGCTCCTAGGCACAACAGTTAAGGTTTGGATATCTAGTCAGCAAACCCTTGAAGTGGGAATATAGGGAATATAGTGCAGACAACATTTACTACACTACCTAAGAGAGATACCTCGGGGGGCCTGGGCGGCTCAGTCAGTTAAGCATCTTCCTTTGGCTCAGGTCATGATCCCAGGGCCCTAGGCTTGAGCCTGGCATGTGGCTTCCTGCTCAGTGGGGATTCTGCTCCTCTCTCCCCCTCTGCCCCTCCCCTCGTTCGTGTTCTCTCTCTCAAATAAATAAATAAAACCTAAAATAATAATAATAAAGACATCTCAAAGTCTATGAGGGGTTCCATTGGAGGCCCTGTTCCTTCACTTGGGGAGCATTGCTCATGAGGAAAGAGAGGAAAGGCCAGGGCAATCTTTCTGAATTCTATGATTCCTAAAATGTCTCCAGTTTCAACAAATTTTTTCTTATGAATTTCTACTCCTCTGCTTCTATCAGCTGGTAAAGTGATGGGCATGGGGCATTCTGGACAACACCTTATAAAGCCTTAACACTAATTGAAGCTTTGATTTATACTATATCAGAATACTTAGCATCTATAAAACTGAATTTATGTCACAGCATTTTGTAATCATCAACCACTTTTGTATAATATTTGTTCTGACTGTTTTAACTAAATATGCTTATCATTTATATTCATACTCAAGTACTATGGCTTTGAAAATAATCATTCGTTTCTAGTTTCTAATAATTTCTTTTCAGGCTTTAAAATGATAGACAAAATCTTAAAGAGAAGAAATACAGATCTAATGAGAGGCAAATCTTTAAAAATTAATTTTAAAGACTTTGATATTGCCTTATATTTCACCAAAAGGGACACCAGGAAAAAAGTACAAATACTATAATAAATTCCAACTTGTATTTGTTTGTTTGTTTTGTAATTTGCAATAATTGTAATGCTTATAGTATCATAAGTATGGAATTTAAAAATTGCTCACTCAGAATTATTTTCAATTTAAAAATGGAATGCTATTCAGAAAAGCTTTAACAATTTCACTGTTAGAGCTTACCTAGAGAAAATTTAGTTAAAGGTTTTATTTAAGTTCCATCAGCTGGGTATTTTTATATATAACTCACACTTTTGTGCAACTCCTCTTCATTCACTCCCTAATGTTATGTCTTACGTGATTATCTCCCACACTAAATTATAAGTTTCTTTAAGGACAGGGATTGTCTTTTTAATGTTATATTATCAACTTCCCTATCAACACCCCAAGTCCCAGTACTTGCTAATGCTTTGTATAAATGCTCTTTCTATATTACTTTTAGCATAAAAATAAAATCTGAAAGTTTGATACACCATTTGTAGAGAATTTTGTTTTAGCATCTTCATTCCTTTTTGCCCTTGAAATATTCGTAAAATATATAATATAGCAAGCAGTTAATCATTATTAAATTGATAGGTATTCATTACAATCATTTTAATGTAGACATTATATGCTATTCTATATGCATGTCCTTGCGAGTTAACTTCATTTTTTGCTCTTAAAATGATTAACAGAGAAATACTCTGGTATATACAGGTTTCAGCCCTTTTCGCATCAATAATATCCTTAATTGTGAAGCTCCAAAAGGGAGATAATGGTGGCCAAAAATGAGACACTTTCTGGTACCTATAAATGGAACTTAGGTCAGTTGGGTCTGTAATCTTGAGGGATTTCTCAAAGGAAAGAAAACCTTTCCTTTAACTTAATATATTTAATTGTGTAAATATTTCTTGCCAAATATGCATAATTATACTGAGGTTATTTAATGCTATGGAGTGTTTGAAATGATCTCCTACTTTAGAACATTATTATTATTATTATCATCTCACCATTTTGTTTTTAAGAGAATAATTTATAACTCCACAAAAGAATTTAGTATTTCAAATGATCACCACTCACAATCAAAGAAAACATAGGATAATTGGCTAGAAACAGACAGTAGTCTGCTTAAATTGAAAAAAAAAAAGGCACTAAAACAGTTATTCATTTTAATGGGAACTCTCATTATTTAATACATATTTTGTGTTGGGAATTTTTTAAGTGCATGACATGTAGCCTCTCACTAAATCCTCCAAACAATCTTCCAATGAAGATTGTATAATTCTTTTCATTTTACAGGTGAAATAAGTCTCCACAGTTCAGTAACTTGAGAAATGTCACTCAGGTAGTGAGCAGTAGAGACAAGATGTCAGCATGGGTATTCTGATGGCAGAGCCTATACTCTAAAATGGTGTTCTAAATTGCTTTAAATTATAATAGCCATGTTGCTGGAAAATATATGACTGGATTCATTTATTGAAATAAATTAATCTTACACTTGTTTAATTTTAACAAGTATTAAGTTTGTTCTGTAACAAGTGCATTATAATTACATGATGGAAAATAGCATTGCCCACAACATGTACTCATTATTGACATAGGATGGCTCTTAGTGTTAAATCAGAGACAATGGCCTTCCTTCCATCTATAGGCTACATTTGACTCTTGGATTAATTCTACTAACCCAGGGACGTCAAACTCAATGGTATTCAGGTTGCTGTGGGTACCTGCTAAAGAGTTGGTCAGCTGACCATCTGGCCATTGCAGTTATGTACCCTAGTACAGTACCTCCAAATTTCAAAGGGCAATAAAATCAGAGGGGTGGTATATTAAACAGCTTCATATTCCTTCCTCTAGCCTAACTATCTTGAAATTTACCAAGTCTCAGTGTTCTTTCCTTCTCCTCCGTTATTTTCTTTTTGCTCTCTCAACCTCACCACCCAGAACTCTTTCAGTTCTACTTCTTCTCTCCCTAGCATCTCTATTTCTGTTCATTCACTTTCCCCCCAATTTTTATTGAGAAACTGCTGTGTAAGTTTAAGATGTACAGTAAGATAGTTTGATGTACATACATTGTGAAATGGTTACAATAGGTTCAGTTAATATCTGCCACCTCATAGATACAATAAGCAGAAAAAAGAAGAACTCTCCTTGTGCTGAGCTCTTGGAATCTACTCTTAACAACATTCTAGATATCATACAGCAGTGTTAACCAAAGTCATATAATGTACATAATGTCATATGTATATGTCATAAACATATGTGTTTATATGTCAAACACATATAATGAGTGTTTGATCATTTCAAACACTCCATAGCATTAAATAAATCCCTCATATTTATTTGTCTTACTGGGAGTTTATACTTCTTGACCACCTTCCTCCACAACAGTACTTAATATTTTAGAACCAAAAGAAGGAAAGATAATTTATTCCATCCCTAGAAAAAGAGCAAAGTATAAATTTTAATGTATGTGTTCCCCTTAATTGCTAAAGTTATGAGAAAATAAATATTTGAAGTAGAAAAGAATCTTATATTTGCTCTCTATATTGTCAAAATCTTCATATTATTTCAAAAAATACTTGACCCAAAATATTTTATGCTTACGAATGTTTGACCATTCAAAATATGGTCAAATTTTAAAAGGTTTCTAAAAGATGCTAAAATTGGTATGATACCTGTATATGTATTAGTTCTCTAATGCTGCATAATAAATCACAATGGATTTTCAAAAATTGACAACCTTTAATACTCCTGGTTCTGTAAGTCAGCAATTCAGACAAAGCAAGCAAGGACCATTTATCTCTCTTCCACGATACGTAGGCCTCAGCTGGCTGAGATGAAGGTTGAGGCTGTAATCATCTGAGGGGTTATTTGCTCAAATATCTGGTAGCTTTTACTCAGGGTCTGTTTTTCTCCATGCAGGCCTCTCTAACTCCTTGTGGTGCCTCTGAGCTCTCCCAGATGGTCTCCCTATGGTGTCTGAGTGGGAGGGTGAACATCCTAAGAGGGAGCCAGGAAGAACAATATCACCATTTATGACCTGACACCTGAAGGCACAGGGCATCCACTTCATCCTTCCTGATTTGTGGAGGCAGCCCCAAGTCCTACCAAAGTTCGACGAGAGGGGAGACAAATTCTTTTTGGATTGAAAGTGGCAAGTTTCCAGAGGGTCATATGGGACCAGACATGCTGTAGTGCCATCTTGGGAAAGGATAATCTGTCACAGGAATCTTTTGTGTTCTCCATTGCCGTATGAACTCTACACTGCAATATGCTAACAGTGGTTTCTTCTGTATGTGGGATTTATTCTTGAATTAACTTTTCTTTGTATTTTACTATATCTTTCAAACATTCATTCAGAAATAATGAGCATGCATTACCTTTGTATTAAAAAAGAAAAAAAAGAGAGAGGAGATCCTTCTATGTTTTTTGGGTTTTTTTTGTTGTTGTTGTTGGTTTTTTTTAATGACAAGAAAAAAAAAAAAGCAAGAAAACAAAGTTCGGGATCAAGAAAGCAATCTTTGTAACAGTTGCATTTTGTTTTCTCATTGCCTCCTCATCTTGCCTTTATCTGGTATAGTCACTAGAGTTGGCTTAGGTTCCTTTGTAACTCCTGAATGTTTCCAAAGCATCCAAAGTTCTGTTTCAGACTTAACCACCTCTGCATCCACCTCAGCGGTGAGACAGAAAGAATACTAGCAGAGATCCCGGAATAAAGCACAGAGTACAAGTCATCCCTTGATACTTTCTACCAAGGCATCTCCGAAAAATATCTGTAAACACTGCTGAGAATTAATACATGCAAAAAGATTTTTCAAAGATAAATGTGTAAGCTACATCCCTATTATTCTTAGTTATTTAATGTCACTTTCAGGTTGGGGTTTGGGGTTTGAAGGGAAATTTTTATGGCCCCTGAAATTGGTGATCACTCCCTTGACATATAATAAATTCCAGCAATGCAAAATATCTCCCAATTTCTTTCTACCCTGAAAATGATAATTTGATAATATGTATGACTCCAGCTGTTAAGGGTCTATTTAGTACTTTACTATTTGGAAAGAATTTCTGCATACATATATAACTGTGTTTTCCAAAACTCTCCTGTAAGGTAAGCTGTGCAGGGTGATGTTCTCTGTCTTCAGAAGGCAAAACATAACTTCAAATCATTTTCCCACATTACAAAGAAGTAAAACTAAAAGAACAACAAAGGGGGTCTACTTTCTTTCACAGTGCTAAAGAAGAAAGGATTGTTTTAGATCTTCTAAAATGGCTTTTTCCTCCTTCTCCAGGACACAAGGGCCAAGAGTGAAAGTGTAGAAGTAGCATGTTTGCATGTTCTAGGTGCTGAATCCCAGGAGTGAGCACTCTTGAGAGGGTACCATAATGCCACTTTTCATACTGTATGTGCCATCAAGATGAAAAGATCTTTGTTTCCAATCTTGTGCCTGATTCAAAGAACTTGGAGTATTGATGCATGTAACTATGCAACTGTCACCTTCTCATAACTCTTTGCACTTTGGTACCCAGCAGAGCACACGGTGCTAGGAAAGATTGGCTCAGGTGATTAATGCTGGTGGAAATTGAACTGGTGTTCCTGAACTACTTGCTGAGGGGGTGGGACCCTCGGATCACTAATTAACCATAATCATTATTAGGGCAGCTACTGCTTTAAAACTATTTCTAAGCTTCCCAGTTATTTTCAGGTTCTGTGTTCCCCTTCTCCTGCCCACTTGATTGGTTTTAAATTGCAACTGTCGACTACAGCTTTCTATAGCACTTACTCATGACTGCTCCGGCTTTCAACTTTCTCTTTCCATTCAAACAGCTAAATTGGAAGTGTATAGTGCTTGATTTATATTTAGATGTATTTTTTAAATGAAGAGTTAAAAGTTAAAAGTCTGCACAGCTGCAGGAAACATTATTGAAAGTCCTTTAAAACCATTATGTAGACTCACTCAAATGGCTGCTACAAATGCACATTATAAAATCGGCCTTTTAGCTGTTCGTATTTCATTGGAGTTTGTACTATTTTCCTTTGCTATTGTCAGTATTTAATGGTAATCATTTAGTATCATAAAGCTAGACATGTTTCTCTACCTAAGAATAATAACGGCAAGTATGGAAAAATAGGTGGGCAAGGAAAGAAATTTTAAAATGTTGTGGAGGACTGAGGTTAAGGCATGCATCAAAATTAGTTTGCAGGAATAGTGAAACAAAACTGCTTATATTATAAATGCGTTTATCATTTTAAGGAAGTAGAAGTCCATTTGGAGTGTGGGGATTCAGTTAGTCTATGCAGTGTGTCAGGGGTGACATCACAGACCTACATTCTTTCCGTCTCTCAGCTCTGTCACCTTCAACATCAGCTTCAGGTAGGACTGCTTCTCTTTGTGGGGGTAAGAAGGTAATTGGTATTTATAAAGCTTCTGGGTTGCTTGCTTTCTCTCACATAGTCAGCAGAAAAGGGGGAAATAAGGGATAGAAATAGAGAAATGAGGGAGAGGGAAAAAAGGAGGCTGGAGGATGAGAGGGGAAAAAGAGAGTGAAAGAAAAGGAGAGAGGAAGCAAAGGAACGAAATAAAGAAAATGAAAGTAGGAGGGAAGAGAGAAGGAGGGAACACAGACAAGCTGGGGACTAAAAGAAGACAGATGTTCTCTCAGAAGTCTTTCTGATGGGCCAGTAACTCTCAGGGAGGACACTGATAATCATGGACTGGGTGATTCAATCAGATATTCTAACCAATCACAGGTGAGAATGGTGGCAACCCAAGATGGAATAGGCCATCAGATCAGGAACTTTCTCTGGAATTCTGTGTTAAGTCAGCTTCTAAGGAGTCTCTTGGGGGGCATGGGAGCAAGGTGAAAATTTTATTAAGGATTTATATATTTATTTATTATTTATTTAGAGAGCACACACAAGTGGGAGGGGCAGGGGGTGAGAGAGTCACAGGCAGACTCTACTCTGCGTGCAGACTGGGTAAGGGAATTGATTTCATGACCCCTATATCACAATCTGAGCTGAGGTTTCTCTATAGAGAAACCAAGAGTTGAAGGTTTAAACAACTGAGCCACCCAAATGCCCCAAGGTGAATTCTTAAACAGGGTTAGGATTCTTTTTTAAAAAAAGGTAAGAAAACAGATATGGCCGAGGTAGCCACCAGTGTCTGTTATGCAAAGTCAAGTTTAGAAATCACGTAGTAAAATTTAGCCACATACAAAGAACTTGATATTTTTTTAAAGATATGTAAGTTCATATATCATTCATGAAAATCTCATTGGAAATAATTCAAGTAAATTATAGAGAACATAGGTATATTAAAATGAGGATACTTTAAATCACTATCACAAACACTCATTTCTTTTTCTTTTGAGAAATTAGGTGAATTTTTATAATTTACCACATGTATTGAATAGAATATGAGAACATTTCTTTTAAGAATGACAGCTACTTACCCTATGACCCTGCAATCACACTACTGGTTATTTACCTCAAAGATACAAATGTAGTGAAAGAAGGGCCATCTGTACTCCAATGTTCATAGCAGCAATGGCCACAGTTGCCAAACTGTATAAAGAACCAAGATGTCCTTCAACAGACAAATGGATAAAGAAGATATGGTCCATATATACAATGGAATATTATGCCTCCATCAGAAAGGATGAATACCCAACTTCTGTATCAACGTGGACGGGACTGGAAGAGATTATGCTGAGTGAAATAAGTCAAGCAGAGAGAGTCAATTATCACCTGGTTTCACTTACTTGTGGAGCATAAGGAATAACAAGGAGGACATGGGGAGATGGAGAGGAGAAGTGAGTTGGGGGAAATTAGAGGGGGAGACAAACCATGAGAGACTGTGGACCCTGAGAATCAAACTGAGGGTTTTGAGGGAAATGGGGTGGGGGTTGGGTGAGCCTGGTAGTAGGTATTACGGACAGCATTGAACATGGGACACTGGGTGTGGTGCATAAATAATGAATTTTGGAACACTGAAAAGAAATAAAATAAAATGAAACAAAAATTTAAAAAAGGAATTATAGCCACTGTGTGACTAGTCCCCCTTTCCATTATATGAAATATATAATTTTAATACTGTCATAACATAAATATATTAATTCATTTAACCCATACCTGGTAAGTGCCTACTTCAGAGTATAATAGGTTAGGTGCTTGGAAATTATAAAAATGTGGCAGAAAGGGGTTTGGTCCCAAGTTCTGAATGGTATAATCCAAAGATAAGATGTATATAAATAACTCACAGTGCAAGGTAGAAAGTCAGTGCCATTAGAGAAAATATAGATAGACAGTAATGGGAAATGAGTTTCTTTCCACACAAGATCATCTATATGAGTTTTCCAAAGCAAATCTCAATTTCCAGTTCTTACAGAAATTATTACCAGCTTTTCGTACTTATCGTTACTTACATCATTATCAGCAGCTCTGCTCACTCTTATCATATGCTAGTTTTACCTGCACATGAGTCACAATAGAAGGACTTTCACAACAAAGCATTTAATTACTTTTTTTTTTTTTGTCTCTAGGGAAGTTATAAGCTAAGATATTAAGCTAAAATGGCACCTATGTGCTCAGTCTCAAAAGCAGTCTTCATCCCTATTCTCCCTGTAACACATGAAGTAAATAATTCAATCTTTTATCAGGTAAAGTGATCTGATCACTATGCTAGGTCGCAGCCATTATTTTTTTTAATCCACAATTATCCTAAATAGTCCAAAGTTTAGACTAACTTAATTCAAAATTTTGACTGAATTATTCATGAATTATATCCCTATATGCTGCTTCGGACAAGTATAAGCAATTACAATGCAATGAATGAAATTTTTGTCAGAGAAAAAATAATAGCATGGTAGTTAGTATAAGACGGGGATTTTTTTCAGCTTCTTCATTTTGAACATAAGTTTGATCATTTTGTTTGAAGTATTATGAATTCATACAACAGGAAGAAAAAAAGGGATTTGATCTTCGGTCCCAATTCTACCATTAACTAGCTGGATTACATTTATAATTATATTTGTCATCTCTGTCTGAATGTTTCATCTATAAAATGACAGAGCTAAATCACTCAATTCCTAATATCCTCCTTTCATGTCTAAATTCTAGAGTGAAATATTAGAAACAAAATATCAAAATAGATCACAAAACTATATGTGAAAATTGTTTACATTATTTTTTATTAATCTGCATAGAGATTTCTATATATTAACATAGGTAACCGAGAGCTGCTTTCAGTATGGAAATAAAAATTTATTTATTTGTTTGTTTATTTATTTGTTTTTAAAGATTTATTTATTTATTTGACAGAGATCACAAGTAGGCAGAGAGGCAGGCAGAGAGTGAGGAGGAAGCAGGCTCCCTGCTAAGCAGAGAGCCCGATGTGGGGCTCAATCCCAGGACCCTGGGATCATGAACTGAGCCGAAGCAGAGGCTTTAACCCACTGAGCCACCCAGGCACCCCTAATAATTTATTTTTATAAGAGGAAATATTTTATAGTCTTTTGAATGAGTCAGATCATGGGAATGTTCCTTGCATTATCTCTTTTAATTCTCAAGTAACCCTTCAGAGAAGACATTAGACTATCCTAGGAACTGATGAAAAACAATAAAGCACAGAGTTAAAATTACTTGTCCAAGATCATGCAACTAGTAAGTAGTGGAGGTGGAATATAAAGCCATATCTCTCTATGCATTTTTATTATAGCAAAGTAATTGTGCATAATTTATTGCATGGCCCTGTTGAGCTTATAATACTTTTCAATGGGGGGTGGTGGTTCAAAAAAAGTATTTCTTATCTTAGAATCATGTATTTATAAACCACAGTAAATACGTACTTCATTGAAGGTTGTGTAAAGATTGAATAGTTTAGATTGCCAAAACAATTTAAGTAGGGTGGGTTTGGAGAGTGTGGAACAATCAGTTTTTCCTTCCTTTGTACAAGTGATAGAAGGAATTTCTCCTCTCTAAGGCCCTAGAGAATGCTTTGAAATACTCTACAGGGTATAATGTGGGAGAATCTAGCCATAGTTTCCATTTATATAAAGAGAGTTTTTATTTTAAAAGCACTTTCACATGCATTATGTAAATATTCAGTAATGAATATTTAATCCAAAGGCATCTGAGCCTCATCTATATTTTTATGGAGCATAATTTAAGCAACTTTTAGTCTCCCGATATCTCTGCCCTCCAAAGAACCTCACTTATGACAGCCTGTTAAAAACTAGATTTAATAAATGTCCAATATCAATTCACCTTGTATATAAATAAACCACTTCATTCCAAAATACAACTTATTACAGATATCTTTGTTCTTACAGAGTCAGTGGGCTGCACTATAGTACAATAGAAACAGTACACGGCAGGACACTTAGGCAACCTCCTCTGTAGGGCTGAAATTGCTCAAGATTAAAATTAAAACAATAAACTTCAGCCTAGATGTGTCTTCATTACTAAAGCTTTGGGTCATTTACTTTAACAATGTCAACTTACTTTCAGTCTCACATTCCGTTTAATTAGCAAAGGAAGTAATATGCAAGAACACACCTCATGGTGTCCCATTACCTTGGAGAAATGTTTTATCTGTTCCTAAAAATAACAGGTCCAATTCTTATATCCTCTGTAGAATGAAAAGGTATCTCAATGGGAAGACACCATACAAACACTAGAATAAAACAGACTTTGAGCTTCTAAAAAAGAATGTGCTTGGAATGATGATAAAACAGTTATTGTGTATCTTTTATAACAAACATTGTGGGGGAAAAAAAAAGATGTATATCTCAAACAGTTATAGAAAAGTAATGTTTTCCAGAAATTCTAACCAGATAGTGAAAGGAAGCTGAAACTAATAGAAAAAATGCATACCCATTCTGGTAAAATATCGGTTTAGTTACTACCAGTAGTTATAAAAATGCATCATATGTTTTACTTCCAATTATTTTGAAATTGTAGTGGAAAGGAAATCTAGCTGTATTTATCCAAATCCTGGCATAACCATGCAGACTGGCAGTCCTAATATATAATTTTAAAATAAGTAATCCAAAGGGTGGTACATGATTTATTTTGGTAAACACAATAGAGGGTTTAAACAGGGCATTGTATAAGCAGGACTTACTAGGTGTAACCATAAGGCAGGTTATTTTTTCCCTTATGTTTATTTAGGGTTGAAGTTTTGCTCCTGTCTCCGATTGATAACACACACAGGCCCCTAACTTTCTATTACCACACTGGTAATAAAGAGTTCTATTATCATGTTAAGTCAATAAAGGAGCTGTCCTATTTGGGAATTGCCATTTCTGTCCAATTTACTTTAATTTTTTCACCCTCCCTCCCTAGGGTCTGTTCTGTGTAGGAAGTCTCAGGCGGAGGACGGGAGTTGGTTGACAGCTTTCTCTACTGTTTCTCCCTCATGTTGCTAACCAACATCTTGGTCCCTTCCATTTTACAGTGAGAAGCAAAGGGAGCAGCAGTAAGCACTGGAATTCTACTATTCTAAGATGGCTCACATAATTACCACAGATATTCCCTCCTTTATTTGCAAGGTCAGGTAATCAGTTTTCACCCCAGAATTGTAATCTCCACTCAGATCAGGCTGGCGGCAGCAGAAGAGTCTATTAACTGAGGGCTTATTGTATGCTAGATATTATACAAATTGTTTAATATACATTTTCTGATAAAGACCCACTTAGCACATTTATGAGTAGGCTTTATAATTTCATTAACATGTAAAGAAAGCCAAACTCAGAGAGGTTAAACGTAGTCTTTAAATTATTACAGCTCATAAGCGAAGGAGGCAACAGGTAAATGAAAGACATATTGCCTCAAATGTGTCATATTGCCTCAAATGATGTGTGATGCTACCTCCCCAAATGACCTTGTATAAACGACATGCTGTGTGGAAGGCGGTAAGTATGGTAACAACTACAGAGCCACAAACAGAAGCTCTGCTTCTGATTCTTGGAACTAGGTATCTCTTTTTTGTGGTAGGGTCTGGCAGGTGAGAAGCAGACTCCATGGCTCTATGTTGGATTTCCAAAACAGTTTTTGTCTTATTATTGCTTCCTGTGTAAATAACTGTGCACACACACACCTAGGCACATGCATAGGGGCACATCTACAACTAGCCATCTGCTTGTAGCAGCACTTAAGTAAGCACTGAAAATATCAATATGAAGGAAATAGGACCCCCACCTGTAAGAGCCTTGTGGTTTCACTTTGAAGACAGGATGGATTACAACACAATCAGGTAAGTGTTATTAATAGATGTAAAAAATATATATTTGAGGAACACAGGGATGGCATGGTTTCCTTCTTTGTCTGCAGGGATTGGAGAATGAGGAGGCATTTCTGCGCTGCAGGCCTTTTCCCCATTCTGTCACTTATGTCACATTCTGTCACATTCCGTCACATTCTTTAGTCCATTTTTATTACTTACTTATCTAAGTAACACATTTATTCAAAAAGCATACAACAGTAAGCATTCTTGCTTTCTTGCAGGCATCTCAAAAATATGTCTCAAATGACTAAGCAGATGGATGGTACTGGGCTTGGACTCCTCTGAGTAGACAAGCCTGGGATGACCTGGTTACTACCCATTGGAAGCTTGCCTTTATTTATTTATTTAATTATTTATTTATTTATTTATTTATTTAAGTATTTTATTTATTTGAAAGAGAGAGCATGCCTCCATAAACTGGGGCTGGGGGTGGGGGCAGAGGGAGCAGCAGGCTCCCTGCTCAGCAGGGAGTGGTTTCAATCCTGGGGGGTTCAATCCTAGGACCCGCAACAAACATCAAGACCTGAGTCAAAGCAGACAGTTTAACGGATTGAGCCACCCAGGTGCCCTGGAAGCTTACCTTTGACTAAAAGCAAAATGTTAGTCAACAAGTAAAAACAATTAAATGTAGAAAGTGATAAATGCTATTTAAGTTTTGTGGTTAAGTGCTGTAATGGTCGTGGGTGTCCTGTTCTAAGTCCTAATGGATTTTGTGGAGCTGGCACAGCTGTATTAAAATGAGCAGTCCCCCCCACCACCACCCACCGCCTTTTTCTGTCTTGATTCTTCTCCACTGCATAATCAATGATATAGCAAGCTTATTGTTATTCAGATAGGTACCAAAAATTAATGTTTGGAATCAGAGTCATTTCTCAAATGAGATTGAAAGAGGTTTCTAACGGCCATTACCTCATCAGCATTTAGCGTCTCTTTTGAAGGACAGGAGAGTATGGAAGAGACGAATCAGAATTAGGAAGAGTGGAGATAAAAGAAAAGCCAAAGGAAAGGAATTTTTTTCATTATGCTGTAGACTTTAATGGATCTCTGTTGTCAGTCTAATTTGTAAAGATCAATGGCTTCTGTTAAACGGCAGTCTGGGCTTCCCTATCTCCTTTTAATTCATCTACTCAGTCAGCACATGCTTTCCTTTTGAAAGATAAGAGCATGAGGGAGTTTTCAGATATTTTTGCTAGTCCTTTTTTTTTCTCTCAGCTATCAAATAACCTAAAACGTAAATGATAATGAAAACTTATCAAGTACTAGTACGTGAAAGCCACCAGTTGAAATACTGTCAAAATACAAGCAAACTACAGTTTATCAGAGTGCTTTTAAGTTGGTTACAAGTTGCCAAACATGAGTAGGAAAAATGAAAAATTGAGTCCAATTTTCAGAAATTTCTTAATGTCTAGCTGTAAAAAACTGCAATATAACTGGCTCAGTTTTCACAGTTTATCCAGATAGTCCTTATGTCAAAAAGGACTTATAATTTTTTGTGCAAACATATTTTAGATATTTGATAGGGGGTGTTAGTCACAGTACATGGCATAGAAGATATGTCTTGTTTCCTATTGATCATATCTATTTACCTAATATTTATAAGACTTTAGTCTGACACTCAACATTGATGGAACCAGCTTTTTGTTATTTCAGTGTCTTGTTTTATTACTTTAAAATACAAGAGAAAAAATAAATTACATTAAAACACTGATAAATGGTAACTTAAATAAAATTATAAATATGTCCTAATAAATGATAGATGCAATTTTATATGTAATACATATTTTATACATTATATAATGTACCTTTATAAATAATATATGTCCAAAAAGTAATATATTACAAATTAATGGCATTTTATTGCAAACTTTAAGAATGCAGAATATATTCTAATATTTGGTCACAGTCACCCACATCCACTATATACAATGTTGAAAGCCCCACCTTGTAATATTAACATTAAGATCCTAAACAACCTTCAATCATCTAGAGAGGAATCAATTACCTTTCACATAATGTACTATAAAGGTCAAGGAAGTTGACTAATACATTTTAAAAGAGTTTTCAGTAATACACTTTGAAATCAAAGTTTTCTTCTTCATCTACCTTAAAATGAAAGACAATTTACCACAATATTCCATTCCCCAAATATTTCAGTTAATTGAGATTTTCTATGTGATTTACTTTCAAAGAATTTTGGAATCTATGGTAAAAAGATGGTGTAGGACAATTAAGAACTTTGTGACATGAGTCCTGCAGACTTGAGTTTGGATCTCATCTCTAAGGATTAAGCAAATTAACCAAATAATGCAGCCACCAAAAGATTATCTAAAAAAAATAATTCAGGAATGGAGAAGCTATGTTTCAGTGACTCATAAAATGATCCACTGAAGCAAATTAAATATAAAATACAGTTAAAAATGATTGGAATTATATTTAGTAGAATATAATGTAACTTTAAAAAGGAAAAAGAGTGAATGTGGTTGTGATTATTTATGTTTTTAAAGCAAGGAGTCAATAATGATAGTTTACTTTGAAAGAGACAGTTAAAAAACACATGGTCATTTCACTCATATGTGGAATGTAAGAAACAAAACAAACAGACAAAGAGGAAAAAAGAGAGAGACAAACCAAGAAGTAGACTCTTAACTGTAGAGAACAAATTGAGAGTTACCTGAGAGAGGGTGGATGGAGGTCCAGGGGAAATAGGTGATGGAGATTAAGGAGTACACTTGTGATGAGGACTATGCGATCTATGGAAATGTTGAATATCATACACCTGACACTGATATTGCTCAGTATGTTAACTAGCTGGAATTTAAATAAAAACTTAAGAACTTAAAAAAAAAAAAGACACATAATGATACTGGCACTATTTTCACTTACTTTTTTTAATTTAAAGGAATATTTTGTAAATATTATATTTTTTAGTGTATACATATGTGTGTGAATAAACATTTAACTTAAATTCAGCAACTCCTTCCCTTATACTACTTTGGTGGCAGTTGTTAAATTTTATTAAAATTAACACTTTTAATTAAATAACATGCATAGTCTAGTTCACTCATAAATTATCATCAATCTCTCCTTCTATATGCATGTGTTTTTAAGAAATACCAGAAGTTATGGTTGGCAGATGCTGATAAGGCAAATTTCTGGGAGATCAGATATTCTATGAAACTTTTACTAGTCTTTGTATTTTCCTGTCCTGTATTTCCCTGTGTTCCTATAATGATCATATATTATTTAAAGAAAAATGCTTTTATTTTTGTCTTCAAAAATATCAGCATGTTTTTTCATCTCTAAATTTTATTGTACTGTCTTAGCTTAAAAGTGTTTAGCCACTTTCCCAAATGCTCTAATTATCAGTTGCACAAAATGATTCATATTCAGATTACAAATTATTCATATCTGTACATTCATACAAGTTTTTAAAGATGTATTTCCCAAAAGTCTGTTATGAAAAAAATAATAGCAGGCTACTTTTCTATTTTAACTCTAAGTTTTCTACAGATATTGGGTAGGTAAAGTTAAATTTAAAACATATCACTACCTCATGAATATAAGAACCTAAAATCTCTTCCTAGGCACATTCTCCCACCCATTACCATCTCTCCCCACCACCCACCCACTATTGCCAAATAAAACCTATACACCATCCTACTACTTCCCTTCTTAAGATCTATATTCTTCAGATGACCAGAGTCACTCCATTCCAGCAAAAAAACACAGTTAGCCTGGGCTCCATGCATTCTATCTAGAAAAGCACGAGTTAGAACTTTCAGGGGTCGTGAGTTTGAGTCACTCTGGTGATAGAAGGTCTTTTGGGTATTTTAAACCAGGAAGAGTTAATAGTGTTCTACTTTCCTATGTATATCATTATGTATAGACAAACTCTGGTTGAATTGTTGGGGTGGGAATCAGTGCTCTTCTTTTCTGCCTGTTCCCTTTTACATAGAGACGTGTCCATTAGTGTAACACTCTTGGTTCTTCTTCAACCCTCCACTAATTTCTCCCTGATAAAGTGGAGTGATTTATTTGATTAGCAAGCTTGGAGGAAGAAACTGATCATGTACAGCTTAGTCCTTTATTTTCTCTTTCCTCTTGAGTGAGGCTGCCTGAAGTAAACTCTTTTTGCCGGTCCAGTAGCAGCACTGTCCCAGCCATTCCATCATTACCTGTTGAACAAGTTTGTCTAACTCGGGGGATGAATATGTAGAAGATCATTCAGCTCTTACCTATAAGCTACTTTCTACAATAATTACTTCCTTAATAAAGGTGATACTTTGATTTTTCATTTCTCTTATACTATATATTTCTTAGTTAATTTGTAGCTTCAGCAGAGATACAGCACTGAGCTTGTTATTGGACCCCAGCAAAGTGTGTTGTAAATAACAAGAAAAAAATCATGAAATGGCAAAATGTCCATCCCATGGACTATAGGATTCTGTAAAACCTATTCTCAAAATATAAATTCATCTCTTGAACCTTTCGCAATGTAGTGTTTTACATGTTGTAAGTACTAATTCTGTTACCTATTTAGTTGGTAACTCACATTAAGTGGACATAGAATTACTATTATCACATTATAATGGACTACAGGAAGAAAGCTTTCATTTTTTTAAAAGTTATTTCTTAAAGATACACTTTTTTTTTCCCTTCAATTCAAAGATCCATATTTTTAAGGTTAACATCTCCGATATAAAAATACCATATAGCATGCCGTAGTTGTCAGTATTATTCTTTCTTTCTTAGTAATATTAAAATACTGACATGTCATTGCACTCAATAATGTATTAGATTTGGTGAAATGTGGTATGTGGACTTTCTTCATCTGGATTGAACCGCAATTTTGAAAAATGGCTTTTAAAGTCTTTTTTTTTTTTTAATACACATACCTCTGTTGAAATAAGCCCTATCAACTGTGAGTTGTTTTTAAAATAAAATCAGAAGAAAATGCCAAGAATATTTTGCTTCTCTCTTCTGAGGTTTTAGTTTGGAGAGAAGAAGCCAAATATCTAGGAGTCTGACATCTCTGAAAGTGGGAATGGGTGTTGTGAAACTTAGTAGCAACCTGGGGTAGTCAGAGTTGAGGGATGCCTAGAAACGCCAGATGGTTCAAGATTATCCAGTTTGCTTAGGAATTTGCATTACTGACTTCCTCCCTGAGAAACGGGTAAGACATGGGTGTGCATAGTCTGAAAGAAGTGCTCCAGTGCCTGGTACAGCTGACTCATGCTTGACTCCTGTCTGAACGACACAAAAGGCCACCACAGAACTGAAAAGACTGCATCCTTCAAGAGAGGGTTAACAAGAGCCACAGAAGAATAAAGTTCTCACAATCCATCTGAGAAATATGATGATCTAGTTATGATCCTCACCTTAGGCAGAATCACTGGAGATGGGACACCTCTGCTGGGACTTGAAACAACAAAAGGAGAATACTGCTATCCCCAGCTTTTTAAAATTGTCTTTATGTAGATTTGATCTTGTATATTTTATTTACATTTAAGATATTAATCTCTTTTGCCTTGCTCTGTTCCCCCATTTCCACCAATTACAACTTGTAGCAAGAAATTAAACTCTGTCCTTCATTATAGTAAAAAAAAAAAAAAAAAAAAAGGCAATTAGTTCCTCAGGAACAATTTTTTTAAGAAGAATTTAAGGGGACACCTGGGTGGCTCAGTTGGTTAAGCGGCTAACTCAGCTGAGGACCTATTCCCAGGGCCTGGGATTGAGTTCCGTCCACATCAGGCTCCTTGTTCGGCAGGGAGTCTGCTTCTCTCTGTCTCTACCTGCTTGTGCTGTCTGTCAAATAAATAAATAAAGTTTCTAAAAAATTTTTTTTAATTAAAAAATTAAAATTAGGTGGGGGCATTGATGTTTTTCAAGTTAAAATACCTAGTGGTTTAACCTAAGTAAAAAAAAAATCAGTAACTTGAAGATCCTAATATATTAGAAGTAGATGGTCCCTTACTTATTTCCAAGCATTAAATTACTTTTAAAATGTCAATATAGCTATAATATGCTTAAGAACTTTAAAAATCTGAATAAGAAGAGTGTGCTTTCATACTGGGTCATTCAGCATAAACTTCTATGCAGTTTTCATATGTAGATAAATTTAGTCGTCAGATACAAAACTACGCAAAGAAAGGCCAATCGATTTCCTTTATGGGTGAAAACTAGCCCTCCTAGTTGGTGATATTCAACTTTTAAAGGGTTAGATAACAATTCTCCTTGACAATGACCATCACGCAGAGTATTATTTACCCCTTCTGAAAGACATCACCATAAAAGATGATTAGGTTTTGTATAAGAAAATTTATTTGACCATAAAAATAATAGTTGGAAAAAAAATAAGGAAATAAAAGTAAAATCCCTCCTCGTGAAATACAGCATTACATTTTCTTTCCACTGTGTTCTCTCTTCTCTCTTTTATTCTTTCAGGCAAAATTTTATTTAATATGTCATAATAAATATCTGTATGTATATATATATAACAGATTGAGATACCTCTGACTTCTCTTCAAATGTGATGTTGTTACTTGTTATCACCAATACATTATTTTTTTAAAGAAAAGAACATAATAATAACATTTGGTGATATTGTATCATATCTTTAAAACTTCCTGGCAAAAAACTGTAGCTTCCTCACCTTCAGAATTTGGGGGAATTTCTCATATTTTGCACTCTAATCCATCCTTTGGAAACGATACACACTTTGGAAAATATATGCACTGTACTATGTAAAAATGTAAGTCCTACGAAAGTATCCATGTGAAATTTTGCCCTTTCTCACTCATGATTTTGAAATCAGTATTTGTATTCAAATATCTTTTCCTTCATAATTGCATAGTTATGGTAAAGTATTGTTCATATTCAATCCTTCCAAATATACTTATCACTCCTAAAAGTTATTTAGAGTGCACCAACTTCCATTCTGGAACTTCTGATATTCATGTTTTATATTGTTATTTTAGATGATCTCATGTAAGAAAAGCTATTTTTAAGAATGGAACAAAAAGTGGGATGTTAGTTTACATAATATTCACCATCAACAGGCTGTTGGAATTTTAATTTTTCATTTTTATAATAAACTACATTCAAGTAACAGTTTATGGCATGTACGGATTTATAGTTTTGTTGAATACATGTTTGAATTGCTTGCTGTCAAGCACATATCCAAAGGTAAGTCATTTAGCAAGTGTGTCAGATACACTATAGGTTCAGCTTCAACCTTGCTACATGGAATCCCTATTTCTTTTCTTGCTGTGATATCATATTGACGGGGAATCACCACTAGTTGTAATCTTGGTGACTCTGTAGTTCTTGGGTACTCTAGAAAGGACAGAGGTCATCTGGCATACAGAATCTTAAACATATTCATTGACCTCTTGGTTATCATGGGGACTGGGGAAGCAAAGAACATTAATTTGTCATATTATAAAATTTTCTTACCCAATATTTGAAGAAAATAAAATTTTCTTCAAAACAGTAGATATTAAGCTAATAGTTATTCAATGCTATGAGATAAAAGACTGAAGCCATTATTGTTTTTTAGGGTTCCAAATAGCATTTTCTCTGTATCCTCTTCTTATAAGGCAATTAGCATACTATTAAATTCAGCGATGACCAAATCACAACATTAATGTTTTAGAATGCACCTGAGAATTCCTGGCTTTTTTTCTATCACACTAAGGAAATTCTACCTAAAAATGTATAAAAGGTAAAGTTTGCATCTCTATCGTGTTACCTAATATCATAATCTACAGGGAAAAAAGGAAACATTTCAACATAACTCAAAAATACTGCAACCACTGCAATAGTACATACCAAGTGAGAAAGAAAACCTTAGTGAAACCTTTAAAATAGTAGTGAATTTATTTATATATTTTTAAAAAATTTTAAAGATTTTATTTATTTATTTGAGAGAAAGAGAGCACAGAGGGAGAGAGAGAGGGAAAAGCCAACTCCCCACTGAACAGAGAGCTTGATACAGGTCTCAATCCCAGGACCCTGAGATCATGACTTGAGCTGAAGGCAGATGGTTAACCAACTGAGCCACCCAGGCGGCCCTTTTTTTATAATTTATTTTTACTTCATTAAAGATTTTATTTAGGATAGTGAATTCAGGATAAATTTCCCCGTTGACTAATGGCATTGAGTATACTTTCATTAGTGAGCTATTTCTATATCTTCTTGGGTGAACTGTCTGCTTGAATATTTGTCCATTTCTTATTGTGTTGTGTATCACCTTAATATTGAGATCTAGGATATATTTATATATTTGAACATAAACCCTTTGAGGAGTAAACAGCATATTTCCATTAGTTTCATAATTGTTACTTTCTTTTTTATAATCGTTACCTTACTTATATTACTATCCTCAGGTTAACTGCAAAAACAACAAATTTGCCTCAAAAAAAATTTCCAATCTGGGGCACCTGGCTGGCTCAGTCAGAAGAGCATGCAACTCTTGATTTTGGAGTCCTGGATTCGGGCTCCATGTTGGATGTAGAGATTACTTAAAAAAATAACAAACAAAAAAATTGTTCTAAGTTTCCAATTATCATCATTTATATAGAGTGATGTGTCGGGTCAAAACTGACAAGGAAGAATGGATACTGATGCTACGGTTCATCTCCAACAGTAATATGGCACAATGGCCAATACAAGCCATCTTAGTAGAACACATTTAGTGCTGCTCAGAAATTCAGATCTCTTCTTTCAATCTAAAAAAATCAGGTGAAATAACTGAGTTTTTAAAAAACTTAAAAATGAAATATAGGCAGATGTGTATATATGGACATACACATATATGTACATAAATGTGTATATAAACATAAATGTGTGTATAACTTTTTCTAGTATTTTTCTTTTGCTTTTTTCTCAATAGAACCTTGTGATTTTTGTAACAGATATTTTTTTGTCTTGTATATGAAGTCTTTGTCAACCCTACATTCAAGAAAACAGTTTCTTATATTTATTTTCAAGGAATTTTATTCTTTGGCTTTTTTTAATATCGTCAATGATCAATATAAGTTTAAATTTGTATAGAGAAGTAAGAGTCTAAGTTTGTTTTTAACACACAAATTCAGTTGTTATACCATTATTTTGTATATAATTAACCTGGCAGCTCTGTTGAAAATAAAATATATGTAAATATATATATAATACCTATATAATACCTATATAAAAGTATATATAAAATACCTATATAAAATACCTATATAAAAGTAATTGTAAATATAAAATACCTATATAAAAGTAATTGTAAATATACAAAAATCTTATCTTTTTTTTCCCCCACTTATTTTAGAGACAGAGAGAGAATGAATGAGTAGGGGGAAGAGCACAGGGACAGGAGAGGAAAGGAAAAACAGACTATATGCTGAGAGCAGAGCCATAGTTAGTCTCAATCTCATAACCCTAAGATCATGACCTGAGCCAAAATCAAGAGTCTGATGCTCAACCAACTGAGCCACTCAGGTGCCCCAGTATGTTTTTTCTATGTGTGGGCAAGTCTATTTCTGAACAATTTTTTTCTGTTCCATTAACTTATAATTTTGCCTGTATGGCAGTTGTTTATTATCTTCATTACTGTAACTACACAGAAACTCTTAAAAATGCATAATAGAATTTTCTGATTTTTTTAAAAATAATTTTGTACATTTTAAGTAATTGGATTTTTCATGTAATTTTGATTAGTAGTTTGACAAACTGTATGAGAAAGCCTATTGGAATTTGATTGGTATTGCTTTGTTTCTAATGGAGATCAATTTGGGAGACTTGACATGATAATAATATTAGGTATTTTAACACACAAATATGGTTTTTCTATTTATTTAAGTTTTTAAAAAGTTCCCTCAACAGTATTGTACACTTTTTCACTCTATAGATTTTATACATATTTTATTAATCTACCTCAATTTTTTTAAATTTTTTGATGCATTTAAGATTTTTTTAAGTTGTTGCTAATAAGTATGAATTAATATAATATGAATGTAATGAAGGCAATAGATTTTTATATAAAGCTTGTATCCTGTGATATTTTGAAAATATTTAATTCTGTGTTTTCCTTCTGACTTTTAAAGATTTTTTAATTATACAATGCTGTCATCCTAAAGTAGGGAAAATGTTAATTTTTAATTTCAAGTAACTGTTGTTATTTTTTTTTCTTTTCTTACTAAAATAACCAGGAAAAATGTTCAAAGAAATAATGAAAAGAAACACTCTAGCTGTGTTCAATTGTTTTTCTGTATCTTTGAGATGATCTTTTTTCTTCTTCACTTTTTTTGTTTTTGTGGTGAATTACATTGATCTTCACATATTTGAATACCTAGGGAAAACTCTACTAGATGCTGATATGCTATCATTTTTATAAAATACTGAGATGGATTTTATTTGTTAGCATTTCATTAAAGACTTTTGCATCCATGTTCATGATGGATATTTTTCCGTAATTTCCACAGATATCAGTCAGGTCAGATTGATCGAGAGTATTGCTTTAGCATCTTATGTCATACAAAGTAACTAGATGGGAAATAGTATAAAGTGCCAATAACAGATGTAAGAAAACTAGTGTCACTACATTAATATTAGGCAACATATACTTAATAGACAAGAGTTATAAATGAGAGACATTACATAATTATAAGAGTCATGTCTTTATAAAGACACACAGTCCCCTATGTGTATATAATAACACAGCTACAAAATGCGTCATTTAAAAATTGAGAGCTAAGGTAAGGCATGGACACATCCACAACTGTACTTAGACATTTCAAACCTTGCTTTGAGGAATCTATTCTAAAAATGGTCAGAAAATGAGTATATTTCTCTGTATTTAAAGTTGATTTCTTTTTTTCTCCTTAAGTATTGAGGTCTAATTAACATAACATTATATTAGTTTCGGGTGTACAACATATTGATTTGATACTTGTATATACTGCAAAATGATCATCACAATAAGGCTACTTAACATCTGTTGCCATATATAGTTACAAAATATTTCTTTTTTATTTTATTTTATTATTTTTAAATTTTAATGTTTTATTTTTAAGTAGGGGCTTGAACTCACAACTGTGAAATTTAAACCTGAGCTAAGATCAAGAGCTGGCCACTTAGCCAACTGAGCCACCCAGGTGACCCACAAAAGGTTAATTTCTTAAAAAGAACATATAATTGCCTCTTTTTTAAAAAATCTAGTCTGACAACTTTGGTCCTTAGCTGATGTGTGTCTTCCACTTATTTTAAGTGGAAAGATAAATCAAAGGTAATTCTTCCATGAACCATCTATTTTGTTTTGTTTTTATTTACCATTTTGTTTTTTAAGATTTTATTTATTTTTTTTATTTTTTAAGATTTTATTTATTTTTTGACAGAGAGAGAGAGCACCAGTAAGGGAAGTGGCAAGCAGAGGGTGAGGGAGAAGCAGGCTCCCCACTAAACAGGGAGTCCAATGACAAACTTGATCCCAGGGCCCTGAAATCATGACCTGAGACAAAGGCAGATGCTTTATCCACTGAGCCATCCAGGCACCCTTACCATTTGTTTCAACTCATCTGTTTCTTTTTTTTTTCCTTTCCTGAATTTTACTGGAGAATTTTAATATGCTATTTTATCTCATCTATTTGTTTAGTCACTACTTATTTTCTTTATTTTTAGTTGGTTTCTCTAAGATTCCTAATTTATGCATTTTTTTAATTTATCATAGAGTACCTTTAAAAGGCATTATATATCTTTGAATAAGATGATCAAAACTTATCAAAATAAGATTATCAAAAAATAAGATTATCAAAAATAAGATTATCAAAAATTCCTAAATTCCCCATGCATCCTTTGTGCTATTATTTTAGATTTTTAAATATAATTTAAATATAATTATAATGCAATTTATAATTTAAATACAATTTAATTTATAATTTTAAAATATAAAAAAAATAGATTTTAAATATAATTACACTGTAGGCTCCTCAGTATTTTGCTATTATTTATAATTTAAAAACTGAGTCATTCTTTAAAAAAAAATCTATGTACATATATCTTCACACTTTTTATTCCTTGGATAGATCAGTTTTCTTTTGGTATCACTTTGCTTGTTTGCTTGTTTGAAGAATTTCCTTTTATATTTCTTGTCAAAATTTTTTGTGAAATTTTTCAAATTCTTTCTGGATGAGGATCTTTAATTTGCCTTCATTTTTCATGATTTTTATGTAAATGGTTTTTTTTCATTACATCAAGATAGTTTCTTCATATAAAATTCTGTTTTCTTTCAACATTTTAAGGTGTCACTTCATTTCTACCTACACACACTATTCACTGATAAATCAGTGAAGTCTGGATATTGTCTTCCTTCCTTCCTTTTTTCCTTCCTTCCTTCCTCCCTCCCTCCCTTCACATTGGCACTCTAAGTATATCATTTTGATGAAGCTCTAGAACATAGGTGAGGTTCTGTGGGGTGAGGTCCGGAGCCGATGACCAAGAAAGAATTCTTGAGATATCTTTGGTGCAAAATGGTGGTTTATTAAAGCATGGGGACAGGACCCATAGGCAGGAAGAGCTGCTGCCCCCGGATGTGAGGAGTGGACTATTATATACTTGTAAGTTGGGAGGGGGTTAGGGATGATGTAAGTCTCTAAAGAATTTTGGAAACAAGGTTTCTAGGACCTTGAGGGGCTAGCTATTGTCTGGAGAAAAGGTTATTCATTACCAGTAATAAAACCTTCTCATGAGACCCTTTAGATGTATATCAGTGGGCCATATGGTTGGGAATGATTCTCAACACTGTCTTGGGGTTTAGAGATAAAGTCCCCTAAAGGAATTATTAAAGTAAACTTACAGGATCTTGGTTGGGGATAGGAGGTTGGTCAGGCTAGGATTGTCCTTTGCCCTTAGCAAAGCCTTAAGGTGGAGGTCACTCTGCCTGTTTTAAGGGCTTATCAGTAGGTAAGGAAATCTAATTATTCTTCTGCCTCTGTGTCCCACATCAATTTGGCTTTCTTCTATTTAATACTGTCAGCTCTCACATTGTCCTCTTTTAATATCAGTGCATATGCTGCACATTCTCTACTATTCTATCTTTCCATTCAATAACACTTCCCCTCTAATATATTTTATTCTTATATAATTCAAAATCAGTTTTAGTTCTTAATTGCAGTTGAAATATCTTTTCAACTTTAGAATTTGCATTTTATTATTTTTCATAGATTTCAAATCTTTAGTAAAATTCTTTGGTAAAATTCTCCTTTTTACATATTTTCCTGAACTTATTACATGTAGTTATTTTCAAATCTATATCTGTTAACTTCATTATCATGGTCATCTCTGTTTCAATTTTCATTGTCACTTTTTCTCCAAATTGTCAATTATTTGTTCCTGTCTCCTGACATGCTTGTTAATACTTGTTTGAAATTCAAATATTATTTATTAAAATTCTTTTTTTGAGGCACTCAGTGATGTCATTTTTCTTCATAAAGAATATGATTTCTGAGAGGCAGTTAGAGAAATCAGGTGATAAGATAATTTACAGCTAAGTTTGAGTTTTTGTGAATACTGTTCTGTTTCCTTTCTCTATTTCTAAGTTCGCTTCTAGAGCATAGCATTTCTGAGATTTCAACTGAAAGCCTGAGATATTTACTAGTATCTTTTCCCGTGGTAAATGCTGAATTCCAAAATTAAACACCCACCTCTCTGAGACTCAGAGAGCTGGGCTCACCTCTTCTTCTCTTAGCTATTGTTCCCTGCTTTCTTTCTTATCCTCTCATACTATTTAGCATAGTAATCAACAAATACCTTCAGGAAAAAAAAACAATGAATAATGTAAAACAGACTTCAATATGCCTCCTTTCTCTCTGGGATCTTTAATTCCTTGGCTCCTTAAATCCTGGCAATTTTGGCTGCTTTCCAATGCTGTTTGAAGAATAACTTTATGAAAGATCTGGCGTTTACAGTTGTTTTTCTTAGGGTAATTAGTCTGATAGAATGCTATCTCATATCCGGAAGCGGAAGTGAGCTGATTATTTTTTAACTGTATTAATAGGTTACATAAGATCCAAATGCAAATCCATTATCATTATTCTTAATGTATGCCTCATTTAAAGGATGAATTATTAAAATGTTGGTCTATAAAATGATGAATCTAAAACTTGATCTATACTGAATTGGAGACAAGAGAAGAATGACCCACAAATTAGGATGCTGAAGGTTGTTATAACAAAACACTAAAATTGTAGTGATGAAATTACCTTCTTCCTTTCAATGATTACTGCTTCAAAATCTTAAAAGAACATTTTCAGAAACAAATTTTATAAAGAATCCATTTCAATCTTTGAAGTGGTACATGTACTATAATGTGTTAACTTTATTTGTAATGTGTAAGGGCCTATTCAGCCAGAACAGCCCCACCCTGGTTGAACTGCCATTTTGTTGTAAAACTTAAATTGACTCCCCCTCTCCCCAGGGGAACTTACTTAAAAACAAGTCTCGGAATCCAGTCCCAGGTAACAAAGTCCAAATACAAGGGTGGGTCAGGTCAGGTGGAGGCATTCAATCAGTGGGGGCACATACTGTCTCCTAGCTACCAAGGAGTATGGGCCCTGCCCTTTGGGCATCTTTTAGGCACCAATTCTAACCAAGGTGATAGGCTGGTTCAAATGTCTACTGGGATAAATTGTAATTCAGTTGGTCACCTAGCATCACTGTGCAGCTTTCTCTGTGTGTTACAACTTCATTGGCCAGCTGAGCGTGGCCAGGCCCAACCACATGACCTTTGCACTATAAAAGTTAGTCTGGAAAGCAGGGAGGGATTGCCCTCTCTTGTAAGAGGTGCGTACCCGAAAGTTCGGTCTGATTCTTGATGCTTGGTGTGAAATAAAGCTTTGCTTGACTTTCACTTTGTATCAGTCTCGCTCCTTTAATCACGGACCCATTATTGGGGTACCCATTTTTGGGGGGACCCACCATATAAGAGTATATTTATATTACTTATGAATGAAAAAGAAAAAAACATATTTAGACTGTATGTAGTCATTTTTTTTTTAATTGGTCAAGATTTGTACAGAAAAGCATTCAGAACATTCCTTGGAGAAAACACACACTTAAAATTTTTTCTGAACTCAACTTTATCTTCAAGAACTAATTTCTACTGATTTTGGTTTTGGATTTTTGTTTTGTTTTTGTTTGTCTTTCTGGAAGAAAGCTGAAAACTCTAACATTATTTAAGGAAATGTTAAATTAAAATAGTGATACCCTGTATAAATCACGGTCTTATTATTCTATGCTGACAACAAAAGTGGACACGTATCTTTCTTTCTTGATTAGCCTTATTAGCTAATCATTAGACCCATGTAAGCAGGAATTCATATTCTTTCAGAAATCTTCATGTCCATAAAACAATACTTTAATTAGGTAGTTTTATTGATCAGTTGGAGAAATATTTTAGGCACTATGTAAGACACTAAATTTATTTTCTGAAATGGTACATCCTCTCATTTTTTATTTACTTGAATTGTCAGGACTATTGAGAAAATGAAGGTTTGTTAAAGGATTTCTATTAATTCAGTCTGATTACCATTGAATCTTATAATCAGCTTCATATTTTAGCATGAATAACATGTAATTTTGCAGCTTGGGAAACAACATTTGGTTTTTACATCTTTATCAACATCAATCCAAGGCTGCAAGTTACTTATTAAACAGCACAATTTGGTTTAAATTCAGCTCATCAAATATGAGTTTTTCATCTCTGTTTAAGATAATTTAACTTTCTGGGAGAAAAAAAAAAAGCCTACCATATTGATGTTGCACAGTTCATTAATAAAAACACAAGCAGCTATATTTCACTGTCAGTTTTCCATCCATAGATTGCCAAAAACTTCTGCAATTTCTACTTTGAAATACTGAAGTCCACCTGTACTCATATTAGGAAGGCAATATTTATGTATTTCCTCTATGGCAGATAACAGATTTAATATTTCTATACATCTTTAGGAAGGAATTAGAGAGCCTGGTTTTCCATACATGGCAATCATCTTCTTTAACTGGCAGCATTTGTGACAGAATAAACTCCATTAACTTGTTCTATTAGTCTCTGTGCAGTCAGCAAGATCAATGCTGCATAAAATGATGAAATGACTAACAGACTTCCTCAGAGTCCTGCCGAGTGCTTTCTGCCACCCAGAATATATAATTACTGCTCACATAAACAGGTAGAATTTGGTATTCTATTGCTCAGGCAATCCCTGGAAGTTCAAGGTTCTTAATGAGAGGAATAAAAATAAATTCTTTCCTGTCTGTGCATACAAAATCATTTGTTATACTTTTATTATGGAACTGTTATATTAAAAAATAAAATTGTAAAGTAAAACCTAATCCCCCCCTTTTTTGTATTGGCTAATATGATGACCAAACAACTTGGCACAACCTAAAGAGCTTCAGATAGAAGAGATTTCTGACCAGATGTCTCCCCAAAGCCCATTAGTTACTTGTGGACAGCAGAACACAAGGTGAGCCAAAAACAGAGGAAATAAGAGCTAACGAAGCCAGCAGACCTGAGGATATTTTACAGACTATAAGTAAACGAGACAGATATCACACCATTAAAAATAATCTGAGCTGTGTGTTTTGAAACAGGTATCTTGTTCTGCAGGTGGCATAGCTACTTGTACTTATCCAAAGAGAGGGATTCCCTACTAGGAAAACTTGTGCAACAAGGAACATTAGCCACTTCAAAAATATAAATGGGCTTTTTCTTTCTTTCTACCTCCATTTTCTGCTGTCTGCTTTCCTCCCTACTACCCTCCCCTTCCTTGAAACTAGCTTCAGAGCTGACTAGCCACATGAGCCTACCAATACAAACCTTGAGTATATTACATTTTAGTCTAACAAAATATAGGAAGCATGAAGCTAAGCAATCACAAAGGAAATGATTGAAAGGAAGAGTCAGAACAGATGTAGAATGAGGGGAAGCGTGAAAAAAAATCAACATTAAAATCAAACCCAAACCATTTTTTGCTAGCAAGAATGAGTCTATGATTTGCAGATTGAATATAACTAAGAAGAAAGGTATTTTTCATAACAATGATTTATATATTCAGCCTTTTGTTGGAAAAGGATTCTTTTTGTATTATAGCAGTATCTCTTCTTGCTCTTAAATTTAAAGGTCTTTTTGCATTTCCATTATAAGCCCCTAGATTGAGTGTTTTGTAACTTGGCCACAAAAATTCACTGTAGATAGAAATTTTAAATTCAAGATATTATTCTTGTGGTGGATTTTCTAGGCTATTAACATTTTTCATTTGCCCATTTGTAAGTTAATAAGACTATATAACTTGTTTAAATGTTCTAGTTATAGAGAATGTTAATGCTTCCCTACAAAAGTCTTTTACCTGAAATAAAATGAAAATTAAATGATGTAATACTCTCCTCTGAATAAGTAATTTCATGTTTATAACATCATATTATCAGGAAGTAAAAATGAATGATCTGAGTTTATTAAACAGGCTATATAAATCATGCAATCCGAATAAAGTGACAGAAGTTATTTTTGGCTCCACAGGATCACTGAAAATTAGAGTGGTAAAGAACTTAAAAGTCATTTAATTTGATCAGCACATAATAATCACTATAAGCAATAACTAAAGTATATGGGTCTACTATGCAATATAGTCATAGAAATTTCTTTAAATTTTACTCAGGATGAACTTAAGGTTTCTGTCCATGCACAACTGAATGAAGGACATATTTCCCTCAGAGTAAGCTCAGATGTCATAGTGTGTCTTATCTGATTTCCATTTGACTTCAGAGTAATGCCAATAGAGAGAGTATATTGTATTTATATACCACTATTCAATATCAAGGTTGATAACATTTTTCATATATTTTTTTCTAGATTCCACTTAGAAAGTTGTTTAGGAGAAATGATAAGAACCCTGGCCTTAAATAAGATATATTTGATTTAGTATGTATACCTAGACCTCATTTATATTATAAGAGTATTAAGCAAAGTGTCAAAGATTGTTCATTTCTATAATTCAAGTAAAAAAAAAAAAAAACCCATTGGTCACATATACAAAGCACTATTCTAGATCCTGGAGAATCAATAAAACTTTATCTTATCCTTATCCATTATCCATTATCTTATCCTTATCCTTATTCTATTTACACTCCAACAGAGGAAAACTATAAATATTGATCAACCAGAAGAGATGTGATATATCCTATGACAGGTTTATGCACATGGTGCTATGAAAACAGACTAGAATGGTCTTATCCAGTCTGGGGAGTCTGAAAATCCTCTTCACACACACACACACACACACATTTTTGCCAAGTAGCCAAGATAAGAAAAATGTTAGCATGGTCAAAAAATAAAACAAAACAAAACAACAAAAAAAAAATAGAATAAAACAAATAAAAAAACCAGAACAACACAAAACTAAAAAATAGTGGAGGAAAAGACATTGCCAATGCAAAAATTAAGAATACACACACACAGACACACACACACACACACACACACACACACGGGAGGGAAAGGATGGAGAACTTTGAAAACTGTAATAAATAAAAAAACTAAAGAAAAATAAAGAGGAGGCAAGAAGTAGTGAGAGCTGAAATTATAAAGATATACATGGTTGGGGGGCAGGCAGGGCAGGGCTTTTCTATTATGCTAAAAGTTTGCTACTTAAAATATATTTCATGTGTTAACTACTGAAAACTTTTAATATTATTCTGATGTGATCAAATATGAGTTTTAGCTAAGATAGGCTGTTGACAAAGTAGACCAATGAGGAGACAACTCTGAATCTCTATTTGGGCTATTCATACTAGCCCAAATGCAGAGAAGATGCAACACACAAATCATAGTTTTTTTTTTTAATGATTTTATTTACTTATATGACAGAGAGAGAGAGACTGAGCTCAAGCAGGGAAAGTGGCAGGCAGATGCAGAGGGAGAAGCATGCTCCCTGCCAAGCAAGGAGCCTCTTTCGGGACTCAATCCTGGGATCATGACCTGAGCAGAAGGCAGTCACTCAACCAACTGAGCCATCCAGGCATCCCCACACAAATCATAATTAAAAATAAAAATAAACAAGGTTTGATAAATAAGAAAGAAGTAATACCAACTGACATCAAGAAGATGAGAAAATATCATCAGTTTGTTTGAAGGTATTCAGAATTTCAGGTGATCCAGAAATACTCATGGGTATCTTTACCCACCACATTTCCAATATAGGAGTCTTAGTTAAGAGCTGAAGCTTTATTGAGAAGAGAGGTAGGATGAGGATAGTACCAGAAACTTGAGAGATGCCATGTTTGTAAGTTGTAAACTGAAAAAGAGGAGCCCATAAAAGACACTGAGAAGCAAGAATCAGGTAGAACCACATAAGTTTTGGGTTATATAAATCTAAAGTGTAGGAAGATAAAAGGAGAAGTTAGTATTATAAAATACAAAAGATACAGATAAGAAGACAAATACTGAAAGTCTACTTGCTTTGAATAAAGAGGAGAAGAACTTGAGTCGATTACGTATAGTTGTTGGAGTAGAATCATGGTCATAGTAGATGGAAGACTGAATGAGAGGTAAACAAATAAAACTTAAAATGACATGAAAGCAGGACCAGTTCTATCTCATTCCTCATAGAATCCTGAGGCATAGCATAGAGCTAGTGTGTTAGTAGATAGACATAAATGAACGTCTATTCTTTCCAGAAATGGAACTAAAAGAGAAAAAAATAAGGTGAGTGCATAGCCACCAGGGAATGTAGTACTTAGAAATTTTATTTTCTTGTATTTCTGTGTAGAAATTGAAAAACAGTTCTTGGTATTAGAAAATCAAAATTTGGAAATATAAGACATTGATGAAGAGCTAAATTATGAAACAAGTTCTAAGAGATGAAATTGTGTAGGGTCAAGGGCAAAAGTGTGCCAGACTTATTTCTTTAGCTTGGAGGGAAAGAATTCTGGGTGGGTAAGTGTATAGGTGGGGAGTTTTCAGTGTATGACAAGATTGCTACATAGATTTTACATTTTTTTAATACAGAAGAAGTCAAAGTAAATTTTTAAGGGTGAAAAGCAAGAGGCTGGCAAAACACCATAAGAAAAGATGTGACATTTCAGAGAAGAGGATTATAGATAATAAGCTAGAAAAACAATCAATAAACAGCATTAAAGTTCAATCAGAGATTAGAAACATCAATTTATAATATCAGCCATTCACGAAGCTAAGCAATCTCAAGAACTAGATATATCAGAGAAGACTGACTGAAGAAGAAGATAAATAATTCCAGATTTGGGTATTTTGGGTAAAAGAGAAACGAAAACACGTTTTAAAGTAATCCACTGGTTCTACAACCATCTTCTGTGACACTTAAAGTACAGAAATCAAGACAGAGGGTGTTTAGCCTTATGAGAAGGAAAAGATCAAGAATTTGGAGATTTTTAGGCAGTTGAAGAGCAAGTGTTAATGAAGTGAAGGTGTGAGATGGAAAAGGATAACTGATTTGATCAGGATGTGAGATATTAGCATTTCATATGACTAAGGTAGAAAAAGATGTTAGCCCATAGCATATGGCTATGGAAAGTCAGTGGCTCAATACACCAGGGTGAAAATTACTGGAATTGGATGGATCATTCTACTTTTTTTTTTTAATTAAATTGATTTATTTATTTTCAGAAAAACAGTATTCATTATTTTTTTCACCACACCCAGTGCTCCATGCAATTTGTGCCCTCTATAATACCCACCACCTGGTACCCCAACCTCCCACCCCCCTGCCCCTTCAAACCTAAGCTAATATGTAGGAAAGGTTCTTCATGAAAGTATTACAATGACAAAATGGTAAAAGAGCGTGGGGTAGAAAAGAAATCAATGGAGCCAGGTACAAAGTATTCAGGACAGGTCAGACCAGTCATTAATAGTAAAAACAACATTTGAGAAGTATAGCTGGTAAGGTAATTGAGTAGCATGAGATTTAAAGTTATGAGTGGTCTTGGGGTGCCTGGGTGACTCAGTGGGTTAAGCCTCTGCCTTCGGCTCAGGTCATGATCCCAGGGTCCTGGGATCGAGCCCCACATCGGGCTCTCTGCTTCGAAGGGAGCCTGCTTCCTCCTCTCTCTCTGCCTGCCTCTCTGTCTACTTGTGAGCTCTGTCTGTCAAATAAATAAAATCTTTAAAAAAAAAAAAAAAGTTATGAGTGGTCTTTCCATCAGAATAGAATCCAAGGGATAGGATAAATAATACAAAATATACATGCAACTTTAATATTACAATGAAAATTTTAATTTACATTAAATTGCTTTTAACTCAAAAATTTTATTATGTGCATTTTGCCTCATTTCATGGATAATTTACTATAGATGTATAGATGATTAAGAAAATGTGTCATTGAGTAGCTCACAAACTACTAGGCACTCACACTGTATCAGATCCCATAAATGGAAAAGGTTTTCCATGTAAATGAATTAATAAACATCAAACCTATCATTATTTTTTATCCATAATTTGCAGTTTTGTTTACCTAGAATCTGCTAATGAGAGTCATTTGTATATGAAGTGGGATCAAACCCATTGTTTGCCTTAAGGAATAATGATTTATTTATAAGTAAAATGAAAGAATAATAGGACATGCCACGTAAGTGATAAAGACAATAGGTGTTTCAGGAGTTTGGAAAAGGAAACCAGACCATGTTATGCTATTTTCTTGTAAGACTCAAAGAATGCTTCTTCAATAATCACCACTCTTATTATTTTGATAAGAGAAACGAATGGAATTATGGATATTATAGAGGGCATTTACAGAATGTCCTTAGACATTCTAGAGGGCATTCATAGAAAATGGAGCATCTTTTGAATTGTCTCATGCCTTGCTAGATCTGCCTAGGGGAATAAAGATAATTATGGTGATGAGCTGTACCATTATTATTTTAATTTATTGAGTGCTAATGGTACACTCAGCAATGTAGTAAATAACAAATAGGAAATGATCACTCCAGCCTCAGGACAGAGGCAGAACACAATAACACAGAGTGTTATGGAAGGGGAGGGCAGCTCTGCTAGGTGGCTTTTTAGAAAAACTAAACATGGGGTGCCTGGGTGGCTCAGTGGGTTAAAGCCTCTGCCTTCAGCTCAGGTCATGATCCTAGGGTCCTGGGATAGAGCTCCACATTGGGCTCTCTGCTCAGCAGGGAGCCTGCTTCCCTTCCTCTCTCTCTCTGCGTGGTTCTCTGCCTACTTGTGGTCTCTGTCTGTCAAATAAATAAACAAAATCTTTAAAAAAAAAAAAAGAAAGAAAGAAAGAGAAAAGAAAAAGAAAAATTAAACATGGAATAGATCATTTAAGCTGACATAACAAATAAATGGGAGACAAACAGGAGAAAACAGTGAGGGAGATATAGTGCCATGAGTGGTGAAAGAAGGCAAAATTATATGGGATAAATCAACCAGATGTTCAAAGATAGTTGTGATTTTAAATATTCAGCCACATCCTCAGATCAAATCTCTCCTCATGCATTCTAGGTTTTTTATTTGAAATCTGTGGTTGCCGCTACTATAAAAGTGAACCATCTTATATTCCGAACACCCTAGGAGCCCCCAGTGAAATCTCAGGAAGAGTTTGTTAACAAACTATGAATTATGGATGAGATGGGAAGTATGAGCACTACAGGAACAAGAAGCCATGACCCAGCATGGAGGGGTTACAGCGGTGTGTGGTGCTAGGATTCTGACTTGCAGATTGGAAGACAGCAGCAACTGGTCCAGAGGGAAAAAGAAGGGTGGAAAAGATTGAGGAAGAGGGTAGCAGAGGGGTGAGACTAGAGTGTGAAACCACCTGGGATGTAAAGGCTTTGTAATTTTTGTCTCGATTTTTTCCTGAAGCCCGTATACAATTCCACCTTCATCTCCATTGGACAGCCCAATGTGCTTATACATCTCTCCAGGCTTTTTAAAAGGCTTTGGTTAGTTATACAAAGAATCTTAATCCTTAGTAATGCACTAAAATCCAGTGATACCAGAAAACAGTAAAAGTCTAACAGATTCATAACATCTAAGAGATGCAAATAAGAGGGGCACCTGGGTGGCTCAGTCGTTTGAGCCAACTTCTGACTTCTGCTCAGGTCATGATCCCAAGGTCCTGGGATGGAGCCTCACACTGAACTCTCTACTCAGCGAGGAGTGTACTTCTCCCTCTTCCTCTGCTGTTCCCCACTTGTGCTCTTTCTTTCTCTCAAATAAATAAAATCCTTAAAATAAATAAATAAATAAATAAAATAATAAAATAAAATAAGAGAGGCAAATGAGAGTAAAAATGGTTCAGTGGGTAAGGATATGGAACGAGTAACTGAAGCAGTCTGGAGAAGTGAAAGTTGACATAGGATATGATACTTTAAAATGTGAGATTTCATCTAGAACATGAACAGAGTAAACATGTTCTCATTCATCTAATTCTAGCATATAGCATTTGGGCCAAGTCCTTGAATTTTAACAGATGAGGGTATTACATAGCAAAATGTTAGGAAGTTTTTAAATTTATGACTTTGGGAACAATGGAAACTAAATGACAAAAACTCTCAAAAGAGATCTGATTAAAAATAAAATTAAGAGCACCTGGATGGCTCAGTTGCTTAAGCATCTGCCTTTGGCTCAGGTTATGAACCCAGGGTCCTGCAATTGAGCTCCAGGTCCTTGGGATCCCTGATCAGTGGGGAGTCTGCTTTTCCCCCTCCTTCTGCCCCTCTTCACCATTTGTCCTCTCTCACTCTCTCTCTCAAATATATAAATAAAATCTTTAAAAAGTAATAGAATTAAATATACAAACTTGGGATAGTTTTTCATGTTTTTCTGTCAGAATTTCTCTGCCTGCCTTCTCTGCCTGATCTCTGGGTATATAAAGCTGATTAATTTTAAGATGTAACTTAAAAATCTTACATCTTCATTTTAAAAATTATTTTAGCTGAAAATATTTATTCTCCTTTGATATTGTAAAAACTTACATATAGATTTGTTTTCCTTATGAATCCTGCTCTTGGTGTTTTATGTAAAAAAAGAAAATCCATCCCCATATTCGTATTTATGAAAATATTCTCCATGTCTTCTTCTTGGCATTTTATAGTTTGTATTTCACATTTAAGCCATATTGAATTATTTCTTTTTTTCCAGGTCAATGAATATGTTATGGTGTGCTACCACATGCTAAATGTATTGCATGGACCTTTAGCAACATCAGAACTTTTTAAAGGATGTCAAAGCAAAAATTGCACCAGATTAATTTAACTAAACAGGCAAGGAAGGTTATATTCGATGGTATTCACAATAGAGTAGAGAGTCTACAACTCAGGCTGAATTCAACTTTGCTGAAACAAAGGAGTGGCAGAGTTTTTAAGAGCTGAAGTAGGTAGGGGCTTTGTAGGCCATATGTTTGCTAATTGGCTATACCTAGAATGAAAGCCAACTTTCTCATACCTTTGTGATAAGAGGTAGTTTGTCAACAGGGTGTGAGGTATCCTACCCTTCCATAGAGTCTGAGAAATAAAGAGGCTATTTTCCTTGCTAATTACATTTTGATCGATGATTGCCAGGTCTAGAAGAAAAATATTCACGGATTGCAAAACTAGCAAGAAGTATTCTAAAAGTTGCACATCTCAAAAGAGCAGAGAAAAAAGATTTGCAATTTCAAGTTTTCTAACATAAATACTCTAAGAAGGGAATTAGGAAGTAACTCTTAACCTGGAGTTAGGAAAAGGCCTATTTAAAGTTTAGTCCAGCTAAGGGGAATGGTAATGGTCTTCATTAAAGACAACTTCAATTGCTATCCTTTCAAGAGATCTGGTACATCCAGGTATTCCTGTTTATGTTTTGCCAAAAACAACTGTGTGACCTGAAAAGGTTAACATTTCACTGTATTTTCTTCTTTCTAGTCATTCCTAAAAAGTAATAGAACCCTTTAAATATGTATGATATCATTTCAATTGATGAAATTCCACAATTTTAAGTTATATGAAAGCCTGCTTTATTTTTCTTAAAGAACCACTAATTTTTGAAAACACTCAGCTTTCAAGTCTAATGTAGAGAATCACTGGCTCCATATTACAAAAAAATGCTAGAACTTAAGGTGAAGTATACAGATATATTCCATTCGTCCTATCCATAGTATAAATTCTACATTCTGCATATTTTAGGGGTTTTCTTCCATACGCTGCCACCATGAAGAAGGAATATATTAAGACTCTGAGATTTGTATATCATGACATTAATTACTAATGTACTATCCCAAAGGCTTTTTTCAACTACTTTTAATGTCTCATACTATAATGCTATCTGGATCTTTCCTGAAAAGACTTAAGATCATTCAGTTCTACTGTGAACATAGTAAACACAACATTTATGGGAGGAAAAACAAACTGTCCTTACATTAGAGTATTTCTCTTTATGCTTTGGAAATTTTCCTTCATAATTAACTCTTGGATTTAATTTTAGCAATCCCTAGGAATATAAACTAATGTATGAAGGCAGAAAATGGCAGCTAGTCTTTTGGTCAAAAACAACTGGAAAAAAAAAAGTCTATCATTTTAGGAGAACATTTAAAGGAAAACATATCCTGTGTTCTATTTAGTTAACACCTGTCATGGAATGTGGTAGGAACTGCCTTTATCATTGATTTAAAAAAAAAGTCAATGACTCTTATTCTTGAGGATAAAAATGAGAAATAAAACCATAGTCAGAAAGAAGAGACCATAATATAACGGTATGGTGGATAGGATGTTTACCTTGGGTCTAGGAATCTCTTTTCTGAAACTTCTGAACCTTTTTCTGAACCTGAGGTAGAAAACATGCCGAAAGATAGCCAAAAATTGAATGTCTCAAAGGATATAAGACCTTTTATCACTACTACAACTCAAGAGAAATAGAATTACATATCCACAGTCATATTCAGGTGAAAGTCTTATTTATGTTTTTCATCTCGGAAGGTGTAAGACACAAAACACTTAGATGGAATCAAAGAGTTTTGGACACTCAAAAATTCAGTAACGAGAAAGGAGAAAGATCATTACTGTAAGAGTGCTCTGTGTCATACTTCCCTGTTTATAAGTCTTCTCTTAATAAACAGGGGAATCCACATTGAATCTAGAAAATTTGAGATTGTTATAATTTCAGGAGAAAGACAGGTAGTACTCAGCTTTTGACCTTCACAAAGGTCTTTTGGGCATTAAAAGTAAATCACTGAAAGGAGCTGAAGTGAAAAATGCCATAGGAAGACTTTGGAAAATAATTCAAGGAAAGCCAGATAACCCTGACTCAGACTGGAATGAAAAGACACAAAGAAATTGCCCTTAAAGGAGACTAACACCTGAAATGGGGGCACCAATCCTGGGACAGTGGTAAGTTTGAGGAGAAAAGGATCCACAGTGAGAGACTCTAATACTTCTTTTACCCAAACCAGGAACGTCTGAAGATCCCAGCCAGTATTGTCCAACTATCATCTGACATATTAGTAAGCATGTCACATAGTCCATGCTGAGCAAGCATGTTATTTCTTCTTCTTATCACTGTTGGGAAAGAGCTTCCCATCTACATCTGTCTGAAATGCCTTTTTGGGTCTAAAGAAGAAGATAGCATGTCCCTGCTTCAAGATGTCAATTCCTAAATAATGTCTTACATTGACTGTCTTGACTTCTCAATGTCCCAGAACATTCATTAATTATTCATTAAATATCAGAAGTTGTAGATCTTGACAATGAGAAAGAATATCATATAGTGTTTAAGAATGAAAGATCGAAAGTCAGACAGACCTACATTCAAATCTTACCTTCTTAATCTTGTTCCTAATTCTACATCATCCAAAGCAATTTTCTTCACATTAACTGTATGATAATTGAGCATATTAAGATTACTCTGGTCTTAAAAAATAGAAAACACTTTACTTGGTTCCACCAACAACATGACCGGACAATGATTAAATATTTGCAATTCATAGTCTGGACTTTGCCACCAGAACACCATAGCAGTTTCACTTGCAGCATCTCCGCTTGGCCAGCTGTGGACTGTCTGGACATACTGCAGATAGACCAAGAGATTGCATAAGAAAAATTCTCATAACATTATCCTACTATCATTTTTAAATAAGAAAAAATTTCACTGCTCAACAAGAATTCATGTAGGAAGAAGGAATTCATATTATTGCACTCAAACAGGAAATTTTATTGTAAGATTATATGTTTGAATTAAAGTCAGTAAGGGTATTAATACCCCAAAAGACATGGGAATCAAAGAAAAGAGGCGAGAGGTATAGCTGGGACTTAGCATTAGGGGAATGATTCAGAAGTAAGGATTTGGTGATATATGTAGGCATAATCATTGGTTGGGGATATGATCATGGGAAAGAAACTGTCATGCTTTTTTTTTTTTTTTTTAAAGATTTTTTATTTTTTTATTTCGACAGAGAGAAATCACAAGTAGACGGAGAGGCAGGCAGAGAGAGAGGGAAGCAGGCTCCCTGCTGAGCAGAGAGCCCGATGCGGGACTCGATCCCAGGACCCTGAGATCATGACCTGAGCCGAAGGCAGCGGCTTAACCCACTGAGCCACCCAGGCACCCGAAACTGTCATGCTTTGAACAAGTCTACAGGTCTTACAGTCTTCAGGTGGCCTGCTTCCTGTAAACTATTTTTTTCATTATCTTGAATCAATCATGTCAAAATACTACTTTAAAAAGTAGTATTTAGTACTTTATGATTGAAAATCTCTTACTGTTAGAGAAACTCCTCAGACAATTTTTCTTGGCATTTTCCTCCTCTCTCCCTACTAGAAGGTTGCATAAATAAACAGTGCTCTGATAAGGCCAGGCACCGAACAGGAAACAACCGTATTTCACTGCCTCTAAGACACACATTTTTACATGTTAATATTCATGGAATCTGACTATATACCACAATTGATGGTGTACAAAAATTAAATAACAAAGCATTTTCTTTCTTGAGGGTACATTACAAACTTCGTATATTACAGTGGATGGCATCTTAGATTTGATAAAATACAGTATACCCTTTTTTTTTCAAAGATTTTATTTATTTATTTGACAGAGAGAGATCACAGGTAGGCAGAGAGGCAGGCAGAGAGAGAGAGAGGAGGAAGCAGGCTCCCTGCTGAGCAGAGTGCCCGATTCTGGACTTGATCTCAGGACCCTGAGATCATGACCTGAGCCGAAGGCAGCGGCTTAATCCACTGAGCCACCCAGGAGCCCCAGCATACCCTTTAGTATATAATATTATTTAGTATATAATATTATTTAGTATATAATATATAAGTTAGGGCTATAATCCCTCTCGGAGAGTTATAGCTCTAAATTCATTTGCAGAAGACCACGACACAGAATTTGAGAGCGGGAAAAAGTATGATTACTAACATAGAGGATTCTGAATTTTAAGATATAATACACATGAATGAATACTGAAAGAAACACAAATCCTGGGATATGAGAAGTACAAACTTAAAACCACAGGGCTTAGATAAAACATTTACTATCACTGTGACAGGGAAAACTTATTTTAACTTTTATGAGTTTTAGTTCTTATTCTATAAATTGGAATGGTAATATCTATAGGGCTACCTGTAAGCTACAGATAAAAGACCAAACCCTCTAACATCTATTCCATATTTTTTAAAAGTAACAAATGGATTATGATGCCACTGTTAGAAAAGTAGTGCTGCTTGTGCTTCTGTTTTTCTGTTTATAGGGTGAGAAAGGGCTATGGTTCCATTTGCTACCTTACTCTCCAGCGTATGTCAGTGATGCCTCACAGAGATGCCTTCCTGCAACAATGTTTATCTGTTCTTGAAATCACCTGAATACACATAATTGCCCTTTTTGTTACTTTAATTTCAGTATTACCACTCTAACTTCCTGATCTTCTGACAAATAACTTCTGTTGAAAGTAACGTTACCTGAACTGAACTTGGTTTAAACTGAACTTGGTTTAATTGATTTATTCAATGGAGACACTCAGAATAGCATTTGAAAAGTTCAAATTAGTCTAAAACTAGTTACAGAAGCTGAGGGATGGAATAATGCCATAATCAAGGTCCTACCTGTCGAAGCATTTCCACTGAAGAATTATTTTAAATCATTCCATTTTTAGTTCCTGAGACTACAAAGCTTCTAAACGACAATTGTTCATTGTATCACAAGTGACAATGTATTTATGTCATATTCTGTGAGCATCAAAATATTAAGGAAAATAACCAACATCCATAAATGGCAAATAAAATAAATGATTTAGACAATTATAAAGAGAACACTGAGCTATTGAAATTAGTCTGATCTTTAAGAAATTTCAGCCCAGCAGCACTAATGTTATTAAAAATAGCAAGATCATAACAAGTAGTCATTAGTATTTGCATATGTGAGTGAGAATGTTCTTAATTACAAATTACATTCTCTAAATTATTTAGAAGCTATAAATCAGCTCAACAAAGAATAACAAGTTTAAAGAGTAAAATGGTTTAGAGGATTTTCAAATGCAAATGATGGCAACACCACCAAAAAAAAAAAAAAAAAAAAAAAGGAGAAAAGAAAAAACAGGGAAAGAGAGAGAGAGTGGAGGGGGAGATTTTTACCCCTTCTTAAAAACAATTTATTTAAATAAAATATTATGACAGAAATTATAAAACTTTCAAGATTTTAGTAGTTAATATGCCCCCCTAATCTGGAATGCTGTTTTCTGAAACCTTAAATATTTCTGAACCAGAAGTGAATTAGGCTGAGTCCAGGTTTCCAAAATAGCAGACATAAAGTTCTACAGTTAAGTCATTCAGTTAACGACTATTCATCAAATATTTGCTATCAGGGAGTAGCTATGCAAAATGTTAGGAAAATACTGATAGATCTTGAGACAACTTCCCCTTTGTGAAAGTTGGAGTAAACATACTTTCCTCTATGCCTAAACTAAAAAGCCATACTAGATATTATAAAGAAGGCAAAATTAAGGTGACCCTGGGAGATGGAGAGAATAGGTTAGACCAGCTAAGGAGCTTGAGCCAAAGGCATGATGGTGGAATGTTTCTTAGATTTTCTTTTCACTTTGTATATCCCAGACTGGATCCTAAAGAAACTGGCAACTTGGAAATGTCAACAGAGGTCAATAAAGGTTCACAAGAAAAGCTTGTTTTCTGTGACCAAAAGACCAAGAAAGAGGTAGCCTAGCAAGACAGAAAAATTTTTGATGATAACTTTATTCTAGTCAAATACTGCAGAACAAATTGCAGCCCCATCCCAGTTTACCAAGTCATGAGTTTAGACGTCCCAATTTTTTTAGGCTTATCCAGGTGACCCAATTCACCCACCGAAGTGGTGTCAGAGAAGAGCCAGTAGGAAGCTAGAAATACTTTCACTTTCCCTATCAGTAGAGTATAGTGGGGAGTAGAAAGAACGTGTCTCTCTCCCCCTCAATCAGGGTTGTATAAGCAGATGCTTAGTCTGGAGTTTCAATTCCCATCCAGCCCAATAGTCAGGTAGAACTCTTCATGCTTGGGTGTCAAAAGAGGTTGAGTGGAGTACTTACACTTCCACCCCACTTGGCAGTAATAAGGTAGCACATCTGCCTCCTTTCAACCACCAGAGCAGTACCAGAGGAAACCAGCTAAAACACTAAACTTAAGTGAGATCCAGTCTAACAATACTGAAAATGTCCAGGTTTCAGTTGAATATAACTCATTGTATCATGAACAGGAAGATCTCAAGCTGAATGAAAAACAAAAACAAACAAAGAGATACCAATACCAAGATGACATGGATGTGAGAAATATATGACTAGAATTTTAAAGCATTTATGAAAATGCTCCAGTGAATATTATGAACATGCCTAAAACAAATGAAAGATAGAAAACCTCAGCAAAAAAAAAAAAAAAAAAAAAAATAGAATATGTAAAGATGAATCAAATGGCTATGTTAGAACTAAAATTTACAATATCTGAAATCAAAATAACTTAATGGATGGGCCCAACAGCAGGATGGAGAAGAAAAAGAAAGTCAGTGAACTTGAAGAGCACAATAGAATTACACATTTTAGGGGATCTTGGGTGGCTTGGTCAGTTAACCTTCAGACTCTTGGTGTCAAGCCAGGTCATGGTCTCAGGGTTGTGGGATCAAGTCTGCCCTCAGCATGGATTCTACTTGAGATTCTCTTCCTCTCACCCTCTCCCAATGTGTGCACTCTCTCTAAAACAAATAAAATCTTAAAATATAAAAAAGAAGAAGAAGAAAAAAAAAGAAAAGAAAGAAAAGAAAGAAAGAAAGAAAGAAAGAAAGAAAGAAAGAAAGAAAGAAAGAAAGGAAGAAAGAAAGAAAGAAAAATTATTCAGCTTAAATGAACAGAGAGAATAGAGACTGAAAAAATAACAAACAAAGCCTCTGAGACATGTGGAATATAATAAAAGATTTAACATTTGTGTCATCAGAGTCCCAGAAGGAGAGAATAAGTGTGTGTGTATGAGGGGCAGAGAGGAATTATGTCAAAAACCAATGGCTGAAAATCTTCAATCTGATAAAGAACATCTACAGAAAGGGCATCTGGGTGGCTCAGGTTAACTGAGTTCAGGTTAACTGAGTTTACCTGAGTTCAACTCACGTCATGATCATGACCATGAGTACTGCAATGGAGTCCAGCATCTGGCTCCGTGCTAAGTGGGGCATCTGCTTCTCCATCTGACCCTTCCTGCCTCAGGCTCTGTCTCTCATTTTCTCTCTCTTAAATAAATAAATCAATCTAAAAAAAAAAAAAAAAAAAAAAAGAATATCTACAGAAAGCCCAGGGCTAGCATTATGCTTAATGGAGAAATAATGCATGCTTTCCTCTTCAAACTAGAAACAAGAATGCCTACTGTAACCCCTTTTCTTCAACAATGTACTAGAGGTTCTAAACACAATAATTAGGCAATTGTCCAATCCTTTCTTTTCCTTTTCTTTTTTTGATATCTCTTCTAGTACCTTGATATAGAACACTCCTACCTTGTAAAAGTATTTATATTTATAAGTTCTTTTCCTTATATTAATTCAAAGTAATGAAAACAGGATACTTCCCTTAGATATATCTTCTATTATTTTATATTCTTGTAATTACTACAGAGGATTCTGGAGTCATTTATATATTTTTATTCTAAATTGTCAACTGAGGTGCTATACTTGTGACTATGAGGTATCTGGGTGGAAATGTTTTTGCCCCAGGTATTTCCTTATTTCTAGGCCCAACGGCAGCACTCACACTCAGTCTGTTGTGATTGATAACAGTGTTTCAAAATGGTATTCTTATATTTGCAGGAGTCTTCTGCTCTTTTTATTTCTCAATATTTACTCTTCATCACTCATTTTATGATACAATTTATTCCTCCTTCTTAGTTTTATTCATTTCCATCTTCAATGGTAATATAATAATATCTTATTTGTGATCCAAAGTATCTCTCTTGCATTTCAAGTATTCCTTTTACTTTACCTCCATCATATAGCTTTAATAAATTAATATAACTTGGTTCCAAATAAAAGCCTTCAGTAAAAAAGATTCTTATTCTAAATCTGTCTTGAACATCTTAAATAAATTTATCATTAGAAATCAAAATCAGGAAGGTTTTGGTTATTTTGATACTCATCCTTACTTTAGTTTGGAATTTATTACGTCTAAAAGTGAAGAACGCCCACCTAGCTGTTTCTATCAGTATAATGTTGTAACGTGTATTCCCTAGACACCTTGACAAGTGTGTTATATGAGAAAAGTACAGAGAAAAGAAGAGAGCAATTCTCTCCAAAGAACCAGTATGATATGATATTGAAAGCTATCTGTACACTTAAGAATGATTTTTAGAATTTTCATTGAAAGGAAATGTCATAACCTATAGTCCATTTTTATCTGCTCTAATAAAAAAGGCAATGAATGTCACAACGCTTTGATATCTCTTATAAATTTTAAACATGTCAAAATTGCATACTATTATTCCCATAAAATTTCCATGAGGTAAGAAAACCAGAAATATCACTGAGCAACCACATAATATATTTTGGGACTTTAAAATGTTATTTTATGTGATATTTTGCAAAATGTAATTTTTCTTTTCTTGTGGACTTCTCCTTTGGATTTATCTATTATCTTTTTTTTTTCTTCCAGTTTCCTTCATTAATAGCTTGCTTGATAAGGTGCTATATAAATAATTGTGATATTATTATTTTAGATTAATAGTTATACTTTTCAAGTTCAGAAAGAAGATATTTATCCATATCTATTCATATAATATTTCCTACATGAGCTATCTAGACACTTGGACTAGAGGCTATTTAATAAAACATAATACAAAGAAGGAACAAAAATACTTTTCTAAATCACAGCATGTTTTATTAAAGGTTATCTATGAACTTAAGAATGAGTTTTAGAAGTTTTCTTAAATAGGAAGATTATAATCTATAGGTCCAATAGAAGAAAATGGGACTAAGAAAAGATAAATAGGATGTAAATTAGTGAAGAAAATTACATTGTGCTATTTGAAGTTTGGGGCTAAGTTTCAGCATAAAATATTTTTTATCGCATTTTAAATTAAACTATTAAAGTGAATGTTATTTATTTAAAAACATGCTTGCTGTAATCTGTACAGAATTACAATGCAAACAATAAATCAAGTGGTTATAACATCGATTAGCTCAGTATAGATTCCTTATTTTATACAATGGATATACTGACAGAAAACTATGTATATTGTACTTGGTAAGTCAAATTTTACTTCTGAATATATTAGATAAAAACTCTAAACTTTAAAGGATAGATCCTGATAAATCTTTCAGTAAAATTTATTTTGCAAATAAAAATAGTCTTATATTTTTTCTAAGTTGGCTTAAAGCAGGTTATCCTAAATAGCTCACACACATAAAAATATTATTATGACAGGTGATTCATTAATATTATAGAACAATGGGGTGCCTGGGTGGCTCAGTCAGTTAAGCGTCTGCCTTTAGCTCAGGTCATGATCCCAGGGTCCCAGGGTCGAGCCTCACGAAGGGCTCTCTGTTCAGCGGGGAGCCTGGTTCTCCCTCTCCCAATCCCCTTGCTCGAGTTCCCTCTCTCTCTGTTTCTCTATGTTAAATAAATAAGTAAAATCTTAAAAAAATATATTGTAGAATGAGGCAAAAAATACATTCATTTATTTATCCATCAACAAGTATTTACTATTCATTGGCAACCTATGTGTCAATAAAGCAGGCAAGATTTCCAGACAAAATAATAAATAAGACAGAAGCTATCCTTGAGAAGTTTGGAGTTCAAAAATAAAATAAAGTAATAATAATAACATTATGTGTATTTGAGAACCATACATTACTGTTAATTTCTTTTTATGATATTCATTGATTAGAAAGAGCATGGGATATTTTTAAACTTACTGTTCTATATTGACAGGGATCCTGAGTCTCATAGAAATTACTACAAGTTTAAAAGGCAAATGAACTTTTCCAATTTACATTATTAAATCTCCATTAAACCTGGTCCCAGTGATTTTCTTTTGACTTGACATCTAGAATGAATATGTCATATTTTGTGGTTGTTACTTGGGTGATAACCCAAGAGTAAAAGTTTAAGAAAATTGGGTGCAGGGTTCATCGTGGTAGAATGGGGGTTGAGACTCGTTGAAGAATCTAATCAGTATGTACCAATCTTATCTTCTTCATGAAGTTCACATGGTTTACATAATCACAGATTTGTCTTTTCTCTGTAACTATTCATTTAGCCTCTTGTTTCTTTTTGTTTTATTGTAAGTGCTTGCAGTCAAAGTAATTTCCTTTGTCTCTTATATTCACTTTAACATCTAGCATGGTGTTGAGCAGACCTTGACCTTATGTGAAAACTCACCCATTTGTGGTATGTGTCTTAATGGAAATTACATTAAGTAAGAAAGGACTGGAAATTTTTATGGCTTTGTATAGTTTTGGAATTATGATATAAGTTCTGACATGTTGATGAAGAGAGACAGAGAAGAAATTCTATGGTACTAATTTTCACACTTCCCACATGGCACACTCAATGCCTTGAACATGGTAATAAATGCTAAGTTGAATTGTTTACTCTGATAAAAACAACAACAAAAAATGTATTTTACCTGTCTTTATTAAAAAAAAAACCTATTTCTGCCATGTAAGCCCAGGGCACAGGAACTCAACATTCTTAGAATTCTGACTAATTTACAGGTGGAACATAAGGGAGAGGAAGTAGGTTGGTAGGAAGAAATCATGTTAAGCTTCCTTTAGTCCCCAGACATCAAAGGTTTTCACATTCCCTCCAAGGTCATTTTACTTCAGTGAATTGTGTCTTGCACATTATGCTTCCTATCTTCTTCCCAGGGTGTTGTGAGAATTAATGAGATACTCAGCCCAATTCACATATTTCTCCACACCTCTGTGGATCTCCTCCACACCCCAAGGAGTACTTTATAGGCATCCTTTACTGGAATTTCAGTATGCTCAATTAAGGAAAATTTAATTAAAAATTTATTTCAAAAATAACATCAAACTCCCCAATGCTTTCAAACTTACAAGCATTCCTCTCTGTAAAACACATATTAATTAGGGAACCCAACTACATTTGGTGTTCTTTGGATGTCTGGAACTATTTAACCACACACTTCCCCCTTTAATTTAAAAAAAAAAAAGTAACTGGGGGAAATGCTTTACAAAATTAATATGCATCTTGCACCCTATTCATGCTTCTGTACATGGAGTTCTTATTGCAATTAGTTGGAACTCTGCACACTGATGAAATAAGGTGTTTGCAGAGGAGAATGCCAATCTGGCCCTCCACCTCTACTTTTCTGATTAATTTAAACTTAAATTATCAAGATGCAACTCATAAGGATCAGTTGATTTTTCAAGATGACTCTGGTGTTTTATAGATAATCAAAGTTCCTCCCAGTCCAATAGTTTCTTGAACACTTAAGGTTTAAAAAAAAAAAAAAAAAAAAAAGGGAAATATGTAAAGAAAGGAGTGTGTGTCAGTGGGACAGAACATGAAAGTTAAGAAGCCACGGGTTAACTTAAACCCTAAAGGGTGAAATTAATTTGCCAACTTCTGAGTCAAATTGTTGTGTGTTGTAGCAGAGAGTGCTGGCCCATGTCAAAAAATCTTTGTTCTACCATGAACAATTGGCTCTGTTACAAACACCCTATATGGCTTTGGGCAAATCACTTAACTTCCATGCTCTTCAGATTCCTCATTTACAAAGAGGGAACTAGATCATCTCTTGGGCCTCGTCTAGCCCTAATTTCTGTGTGTCCATGTTTTACTTCCATTGTGCACACCAGGGACTGGCCCTTTATCTCAGAAATCATATTATACTTGTCCACATTTCCTGCTAAATAAATGCTCAGTGGGAGAGCTTGCAACACGTCCCCTTTGTATATCCACAATTCCTGGAACAAGGTAGGCCCCCAATACAGTCCGCTGAACCATTACATTGAAAGGCCAAAAATAAATAAATAGCATCAAACTGAAAAACCACATAATCTTATTTTTCCACAGGTAAACATCTATATAACTAATATTTTTATCTTTTCTTTTTAAATTTTACATTCTGAGGCAAGTGAAAATAAATGACAGTGAGAAACACAAAGCACATTAAGAAATAACAGGCGGGTTTTATTGAAAAGTAAAATCAAGAAAAGTAGAATGACCTGTATCACAAAGCCTATGAGGAAAAAAAAAAAAAAAGGCAATTTTATAAAAGAAAACTAGCCCACAATGGCCTCAGCTGCTGTCCTAAACTGCACAATACATGTATAGGCTGTGTTTAATGGTCCACAAGTGGCAAATTATCATTTTTCATTTGTTTTTATTTCTTCTTGGTAATTGGAAAGATAATATAACAGCATCAAAAATAGCATTTATTACTTCTAACAATAAGGACCCAACAGAAAGCAACTATTTTGAGACTTAATGAAATATCCATGTGCAGTCCTAAGAAGAGCTAGTTAATCACTAAAGAGAGCTGATGAAATACCCAATTTAGTTGTTTTGCAGAGATGTTATCTCCTGCCATGTTAAGAGGAGATTTTCATACAAAACGATTAATCAGCATTAATCTTGGCTGCCACATTAGTCTGCCCTTCCAGCTTCTTGCTGTTAATTTTATAAATTACAATTAGTACAAAGTAACATACCTAAAACAGGACTCTTTCACATTCTTGCCCTGACTCTCCAACACCTGCGTTTTTGCCTGATCCTTTTCCTCTTATCTTGTTATTTCTATTTCCTGTATTCAAAATAGCTTCATCTTTTTCCTGTTTTCCTCTTACTTCTGGCCACCTTCTCTCTCCTGCTAAACCAATTTATTTTTCTATCTTACTCTTCTTATCTGGCATCCAATGCTCATGGATTTGATCTTAACAAATAATAGGGAGTCAGCTTTTCCGGACTGGTTCAAGAATCATTCTCAATCTGCTACTGGCTCCTACTGAAGGCTATTTGGAAAGAAATTATATCTTAAAAATATCATTTAAATGGCAGACTAAATCCTATTATTGTAAATATGAAGTCAAATGGCCACAGTCTATATACATGATTATATCATATCAATGTAGCTTTTCGTAGAATTACTTTCTCTAAGTTCAACTACAATGTTTTGTCTTTGAATTTTATCTTAGGATGTTATAAGAAAGACTGTTGTTCAAAATCTTCTTAATACATACCCTTCTGGGAAAGAGCAAGAAAAGGAAAATAATTGTTTTCCTTCACAAATTGGTATTTTCTTCTTTTTTGGCTCTGTTCTTTTTTCTCTTTGACAGCTAGGAAACTCAACATCAAATTTTATATTCACTTGTAGCAACTGGTAACAAAACAATATAACCACCTTAAGCTTTAAAATAGAATGCAGTCTCAAGTATTTCTGTTTTCTATTATTGACCTCTATTATTATGACTTCTAGATTCAGAAATGTATGCCATGTGTGCTGCATCCAAAGTTTGATGAAATTTCTAATATAATTGCTCTGCAGAGATACTACCTCCTGCCTCTCAGGAGGAGATTCTTATACAAAATGATTAATCAGCATTAGCTGGATATAAAACTTCTATGTATTAAAATATACAAAGTAGGATGTAACTGAACTTTACAGAATTGATTCTGTGGGACACCTGGCTGCCTCAGTTGGTGGAGAGTGCAACTCTTGATCTCAGATAATGAGTTAGAGCCTCGCATTGGGTACAGAGATTACTTTAGGGGGGAAAAAAAAAAAAGAACTGATTCTGTGTTTGGAGGTACATAAACTGTCCTCTGACATGCTACTCAGAAATTCAGAAATCTATTCCATCTAATAAAATATGAAATTGAGTTTTTAATGATTAGTAGTTTTTATTTGAAATAAAATAATAAGAAAAATCCAATATGTAGAATTTTCTCATTGAATTTTAAAATTATGCTGTCCTCATAAATAAATTTAACCATATTAAATTGCACTGAAAATATAGTCCAACAGGAATTTTATAGGGAGTTTATATAGGATCTTGGGATTCTCTTCGGCAAATATCTCTATCAGCAGTCTAGATGATGGTTACAATGAGATTAATGCAGACTTCATTTTTCTACTTCTTTAGAGTCATTATGCTTACATTTGAGGCAACTTTCTTCCAAATAGCCCACACAATGGCGATCTAATGCCTTCAAAGGGGCAAAAAAATAGCCTTCAAAAGAGAAACCTGCAAATATTTTTTATTCATCTTTTTAAGTTTCTATGAGAGATATCAGAAGAAATGACTGATGCTGGGAACGCTTACTCTATCACTGTTAAGTGTTATTAATATTGTTACAACCAGGAGCTCCATAGATTATACACAGCTTCTTTTTCTAACTGCAATAGATTGGATTGCCAGAAAATGAATGGTCAGGAGACTCTCATTTTCTCTGTTACAATGATTCATACATCAATCTCATCCTGATTTCTTTAAACCTATTTCAAAAATCTTGAAAGTACAGGCAGAGAGTCCACACTCAATTACCAGCCTGTTTGTTTCACAGATAAAGAACTGAATTGTGGAGAAAGTAAATGAAGGTGAGAAGTTAATATGATAGTTTTGGTCATCCTATCAGTTTAGCAATCTGTATAGTGAGATCACTTTCTGCCTATGGCCAATATCAGAAGGTTATTTGGCTTAGTTCTAATTCATATGCAAGCCAAATCCCACAAGACTTTACATGTGTTTAAAAAAAAAGTTAATTTCAAATATTTAAGAATGACATAAAATAGTATATACTGGAATTTTTTTTAATTAATTTTTTATTTTTTATAAACATATATTTTTATCCCCAGGGGTACAGGTCTGTGAATCACCAGGTTTACACACTTCACAGCACTCACCAAAGCACATACCCTCCCCAATGTCCATAATCCCACCCCCTTCTCCCAAACCCCCTCCCCCCAGCAACCCTCAGTTTGTTTTGTGAGATTAAGAGTCACTTATGGTTTGTCTCCCTCCCAATCCCATCTTGTTTCATTTATTCTTCTCCTACCCACTTAAGCCCCCATGTTGCATCACCACTTCCTCATATCAGGGAGATCATATGATAGTTGTCTTTCTCTCCTTGACTTATTTCGCTAAGCATGATACGCTCTAGTTCCATCCATGTTGTCGCAAATGGCAAGATTTCATTTCTTTTGATGGCTGCATAGTATTCCAGTGTGTATATATACCACATCTTCTTGATCCATTCATCTGTTGATGGCCATCTAGGTTCTTTCCATAGTTTGGCTATTGTGGACATTGCTGCTATAAACATTCGGGTGCACGTGCCCCTTTGGATCACTACGTTTGTATCTTTAGGGTAAATACCCAATAGTGCAATTGCTGGGTCATAGGGCAGTTCTATTTTCAACACTTTGAGGAACCTCCATGCTGTTTTCCAGAGTGGCTGCACCAGCTTGCATTCCCACCAACAGTGTAGGAGAGTTCCCCTTTCTCCGCATCCTCGCCAGCATCTGTATACTGGAATTTTTTAAAAAGTTACAGAAACAAAGTTTCTCTTTCCCTCTGGAGCCGGACGATCTAAGAGCAAGTGAGTAAAATACTCTGGAGACATTCATGAATTTCCTGTCATTTTAGTTAAATTAAGCATTTTCACACTTCAGTTGTTTATTATTTATAATATACTCCCTGTGATACATCTCACAAGCATTCATGATGCAGTAGTGAGTACCTCTGCTCTAGACACAGTTTAGAGAAGATGACTAGCATTCTCTTGAGGGTTTTTCTCAACTTCCAAAGGTACAAATAGTTTCTTAAACATCACTTACCCCATATCCTTCCCAACTAAATATGTGTTATTACCCAAAAGCCTCAGGACATGAAAGCAGTCTATTAAGTCATGGGTATTTAGCTGAGAGTTTCCCCACTGAATACTCTTTCTCATTCAGGTTACTGTAATAGTATGAAAAGGAAAATAACATTTTTTTTTAAATATTGTGAGGAATACAGGTACCTGGATAAGAAAGGATTCCATTTAATACATCTGCATCTCCCATTTCTAATTTTTAGTAAATATTAAGTATATATTTTTCCACAATTCAGTAAATTATTTCTAGTTATCTCTGAATCAAATTCTGGCCTCAGAATCATACAGTATGACTACTGATATTTCTTATGACCCATGGTAAGTGGCAAATCTATAGAGTTCAATTTAAGCAAGGTAGATGAGTTCACATAGAATGCTAACTCATAAATTTGAAAGGAAAAAAAAAAAAAAAGAAAGAATTTTGCTCTATGCTCCATAAAGTCAATCTGTTGAATTCACTATCATGGGAGGTCACTGAGCCCGATACCATGGCTATATAGTTTTATGACTCTTAATAACATTTGTTGTATGCAAAGCATAGATAATGACAGAGGAAACCAAACCTTATGCTTCACTGCATGTACTACTTTTCTTTGTGGTTCATGAAGAATAAAACAATACATTGAAAGTCACAATTAACTACTGAAGTAAGAAATTAAGAAATAATACTCATGGACTGAATTTTTTAGTTGATTTTCTAACATGATATTTCACAATCTATTTTGCTATATCTTCATGTTCCTCTGTATTTTGAAAATGAAACATTAAGAAATGCTAGTTGAGGAATGTGGTAATCTGTGCCAAAATTATCCAAGAAGAGAAGCTTATTTTTGATACCCTCAGTCTAATCCTCTTTTGCTTTTTCTTTCTTCACTTAACAAGGTTCCCTCCAAGGTTAAAAACATCTACTCCAATGTATTAGTGAAAATAGTAATGAAAACTCATATTAGATATAAATGATTTGATACTTTAAAAAATTTTTATTATAAGATAAACACTGTTTATAAGAAAACCAGGACTAAAAGGTATTTGGGGGAAATGTGTGACTGTTTATGGGTGATAGCTCTTTAGGGAATTTTTCAATGTTTTTTGTATGTCATACAAAATCTCTATTCAGAATATATTTGCATATAGAATAATTATATATTATTAAATGCTTTTGAGGCCGAATAATATTTAATTGAAAATTTTCATTTTATAAATGATTGAAAGACTCTTCCTTCATCTTAGAACTTTTAAGTGACGAAACTGATCCCAGAAATCAGTTCCTATGAGGGTTAAGAAGAATGTTTGGAAGCAACATTCCTCTTCAAAAGAATAAAATATTATTTTCTATGTGCATATCATAGGTAGGATAAACTATAAATTTATTTTCCACATACTTGTGAGCTCAGACAATGCAGCTCAAAGAAAAAAGCTAACCTAGACTGGGAAACCCATTGACCTAAGGCACAATGTCCATCCTCTTGACATTTAAGGTTAAAAGTGAAAAGAAGTGAAAAAATAGTCTACAGAGACTGTTCATTTATGACATAAAGAAAGATGATTTGAATGCTGCAGAAAGTGATGGGGATTTTTGATTTGTTGAATGGAGCTTATTAATTGCCTTCTTGAGATAATTAAAGCACTTGGTAGTCAAAATAATTGGAATCATTGAAAATAAAAGATTTAACCTTGACAGTAGTTTCAGTCTGACTGGTGAAATTCATCCCAATAAGGAAAATATTCTCTTAAGGTTTATAATGATACTATGGTACTTTCTAGATGTCTGATACATTTTTCTTTAAATAAATTCAGCTACATTTTTCAGTATGACTCTTCTGGTTTGAGTTTAGTAACAGCAATACAAAGTAGCAGTGTTCTCCCTTGTTTCAAAGTTTAGGCAATGAATCAACCACAAGAACTGAGGAAAAGTATATTGTTTTAAGGCCGTGAATTGGTATATTTTGCTTTGGCGTGGGGTTGGGGTTAAATATGGATTTAATTAATAAATACTTAATGTCTGTATTTCTTTTTCAGGATAAAATATTTTTTTTCTTTTTTAAAATAAACAATTTTTTAAAATGTGAAAATTTGTAGAATTCTATTTGTAGTGTTAATTTGAAGAATCCTGAAGTTACTGCAAATTTGAATATTTATTGAATACATATTTTTTCTTGTATGTTTTCAATACATAGAAAATAAGGAATTTTTCTGATGCCTCAAAATCAGCCATTCAATGGTAGATTGCAATACATTTTATATTAGAAATAATTGAGTGCTTCTGTATAAAACAATTACTTCATTTTCTAATATAATACTAGTTATTTTTTTTTTAAGTTTTACTTATTTTAGAGAGAGGGAATCTCAAGCAGACTCCACTCTGACAGTGAATTCTGAGATGGGGCTCTTTCAGGACCCTGAGATCATGACCTGAGCCAAAATTAAGAGTTGGTGGCTTAAACAACTGAGCCACCCAAGTGCCCCATCAGTTATGTTTCACTGGAAGTCACAGCTGAATTTGTTCTCAGGCCATTTTGAGATCAATTGGCAGATTAATCATCATACTCTATTTTTGAAATCAAGATAAAGTGGTACTGTTTGTGAAAATACTGTCCTAATAATGAAACAAAATAAAACAAAAATTACTGGACTTTAAGTCCTGTGTTCTTAAGATCTTGCTTTAAGTTTTAACTTCACAAATTGCCAGCTCTGTGACGTTACCACATGCATTACCTATCTTGTGTGTGTGTGTGTGTGTGTGTGTGTGTGTGTGTGTGTGTTTAGAAAACAAGAATAATTATATCTGCTCACTTACATCACATCTAATTGTGAAGATCAGGTCAAATTAATGCTGATAAAAATACCTTAAGAATACACACACACACACACACACACACACACACACACACACAGAATCCGCAGTAGAAATTTTGTTGTTTTTTTAAATGAAAGAGAATGGTAAGAATGAACTTCAATAAGAAAACAGAGGAACATGGATATAAATAACTCTTTACATAGGAGAAAGTCCAAAAAGTAAAAGAAAATCTGAGAAAACTCCATAGCACAGATGCTGAAATACTGAGTGCTTACTACAGCTGCATTTATTTTTTATTGTTTTCAATTTATTCCTCTATCTTCTGTTTTTCAGCTTCCATGTACACAGTTGTTTTGAGTCATTCTTCTGTGGTTTTTCAAAGACAATTCTTGGTTAAAAATAAATATATAAAGAAAGAAAGTACTTTGATCCTCTGTCTCTGGTTTCTTTATCTTCTATTCCTTCCTTTGACTTGCTTGTTTTCCTCCTGGATCTCTATCATGAAATGATCTGAAGCAAGACAGGTAAATGGTGCTTATATCCCCAAAGACACACGTTCTTAGAATTTCTGGCAATGCTTAAGACTTAGAATGTGTACTATAGAACTTTGCCTTCTGAAAAGGAAGTTTCAAAGAAAGTTTAAATATGGTACTTTATTTCACAGTTCATTGGGTAACCTTTATGTAAAATAATCATGTCTTCTCATTTTTTTTCACACTGATGTGAAAAAAGAGCTATGGCTTCAGTTTTTAAAATGTTGCAGTTCATTTTAGTAAAGCTCTTTTTAGTTTCAATATACAAATTTTACTAAAAATAGTTTAATGATTCATAATTTGTCTTAAAATACATGAAAAGCAAAGTTAAATATTTCAGCACATTATAATGATTTATGATTTCAATTTCATGTTCTCTGGGAATTAAATACCCAATGGTTTAGCAAGGTTGATTTGCTGGACTGTCCTGTTTTAGTGTTCCTGGGAAAATCAGCTAATCATTTGATATGTCTGTATTTCACAGGTAAAAATTAATCATGTTTATAGCTATCATCCCCAAAGGGATAATACTAACTAAATTTTTGGTCTATCTATTTTTAATAGTTTTATTGAGATATAATTTCCATACGATAAAACTCACTCATTTTTAAGTGTACTACTCAATGATTTTTAGTAAATTTACAGAATTGTATAACCACAAATGCAATATAATTCTAAAACATTTCCATGATCTCAAAAAGAGGTCCATCATACCCATTTGCAGTTACAATTCTCATCTCCAGTCCCAGACAACCACTAATTCACTTTCTGCTTTTATAGGTTTGCTTTTTGTGGAGATTTCATATAAATGTCATCATACAATATATGGTTTCTGGCATCTGGCCTCTTTCACTTGACATGATGCTTTTAAGTTCATCTATGTTGTAGTATGTATCAATACTTCATACTTTGTTTTTATTGGTTACTAGTTATCTTTTGTGTGAATGTGTATTGTTTGTTTCATTTACCTATTGAAGGAAATTTCGATTGTTTACACATTTTTGGCTATTGTGAATAATGTTGCTATGAAGATCATATCCATGTCTTGTGTGGACATGTCTCATTTCTTTTAATTTTTTGAGAAATTGTCAAATATGTCTCCAAAGTGAGTGCATTATTTTGCATTTCTACCAGCAGTGCATGAGATTCTAATTTCTCCACATTCTCACCAATATTTGTTATTGTTTGTCTTTTTGAGTGTAGCAATTCTAAGGGGAGGGGGAGCAATGTCTCTCATTTTGGTTTAAATTAATCTTTCCCTAATGATATCAAGCATCATATTATATCTTTATTGCTTATTCATATATGTCCTCCATTGATTTTTTTTTTTTTTTTGGTGAAACCAGTGTTGATTTTTATTATTGAGTGATAAGATTTAAAAAAAATATTCTGGCTACAAGTTCTTTGACAAATAGATGATTTTCAAAAATTCATTGCAAATCTGTAACTTGTATATTCATTTTCTCAAAAGTACTCTGTAAAGTGCAAAGGGTTTTATGTCTATTTTTAATATTTGCTTTCTATATATTTGATGTAAAACAATAAAGAAATTTACAAAATGAAGTGACAAAAATTTAGCATATGTAATTGCCAAATCAAAGTGAAAATTAAGTAAGTCAAACACCGGCTATAATGCATAAATCAACACATCACAGGGCCAATAGTAAATAAACAAATGAAGATAATATCTAATCTCATTAATATTTAAATAAGTCTAGAAGTCACAGTACTTGATTTTACTCATTAAATCAGTAAATGAAAGAAGAATCACAGTACCTCTTGAAGTAGTTAAAAAGGGGCTGGTTGACAAAACCTACTTTTTCACCTTTGCATTCTGTACCAATTGACAGGATTTAAAAGTCCACAGAAGGAGACAAACATAAAGAATTAGCTGACAAACATACATTAGTATGAGAACCAAAATGGGTTTGCTAACCCCAGTCTTCCCCTTCACCTAGTCCAGTCTTTGGGACAGCCCATGGGAGGATAAGTTTTAGTTTGTATACCACCAACATTTAACTAAGCTATTATCTCTCACTGGTCTAGATGGAGAGGGAAAAAGAAGCAGGCACGGTTTATGAAGAGAATTTTCAGATTAAATATCAGATAAAGGATTTATTATAGGAATTAAATATTAATTAACTGTAGGAACAGCTGAGGAGATGAATATATGAAAGGGAGAGTTGGATTATCAGAAAAGACACAACCAATTGATCTGAGAAACCAAGCAGCATCTGTCTAACCAGCAATGGGGACCATTAAGCGACATTGGTAAAGAAGCTTACTGGAGTTGTTTCTTCAGTGGTTCTGCATTCAAGTGTCTTGTGAAGGGTATGGTGACTCTCTTGGTCAGCAGGGCCAGCAGTTTGCAAGTCGTGGAATAGAGAATAGTGAGAGGAGGCTGAGCCCTCTTGAGCACATCTGTGATCACTGTCATTGTCTTTCAATGCCTGATCAAAAAGAATAAAATCTTGTCATTTGCAACAAAGAGGATGGAGCTAGACTACATTATGCTAAACAAAATAAGTCAGAGAAAGACAAATACCGTATGACCTCACTTATATGTGGAATTTAAGTAAAAAATCATATGAACATAGAGGAAGGGAAAAAATAAAAAGAAAGGGAATGAGACAGGTGGGAGCAAACCATAAGAGACGCTTAATTATAGAGAACCATCTGAAGGTTGTTGGAGGAGAGGTGTATGGGGTTGGGCTAAATGGGTGCTGGGTATTAAGAAGGGTGCTTGTAATGAACAGTGGGTGTTACATGTAAGTGATGAATCACTAAATTCTACACCTGAAATCTATTTTACTGTATATATTAACAAACTAGAATTCAAATAAAAACTTGAAATATGAAGTGTATGATCTTAAGAAAATAATGGTTTCTGATGGTAATTTTCAAATCTCGAGTAAGCTTTCTGTTGAAAATCTCTAACCTGGAATCACATGGCAAGGGGATTCTGGCAACTGTGATGCTTGCTCAAATGACAGTACAGACCATCAAGGAAGAGCAAATCCCCTCCCCCGCCCACATGAGCTTCTCTCCATAAAGAAAGATGGACGATGACTGTTAACATCCAACTATTAATTTGCTTCTATGTAGGATGGAGTAAAGCGTTGGTTGAAAGGTCCAAATTATTTATGGAAAATTCTTTTAAAGGGTCACAAAGAATAGGCAGGAGAGCTGTCCCTTGGCTATTTCCACTATTGACAAGGATACTTGAAAAAGGATGTTTACTTACATTACTAGGGGAAATGCATGTTAATTCATTTTTGGAATGCAGTTTGGAAATACGTATTGAAAAGTTTAAAACATGAATCCTCATTCATACATTATTTATATCATTCAACCATTATATATCTTTATATTATTTGTAGTTTTGTTTGTAATAGGAGAAAGTTGAAAAGCAGTTCACTATGAAATTGCTTTAATAACTTGTGTTCCTGGGGCACCTGGGTGGCACAGTCAGGTAAGCACCAACTCTTGGTTTAAGATCAGATCATGATTTCACAGGTCAGGAGATCGAGCTTCACTTCGGGCTCAGTGTAGTCTCCTTAAGATTCACTCTTCCTCTCCCTCTGCCCTTCTTCCCTATTCAAGCTCTCTGTCAAACACATAAATAAATCTTAAAAAAAAAAAGAAAAACTTGTGGAACTAACACCATTGCTATTACATGCTATTAAGCCTAAAATATGTAATTATGTCTGTATTAGAAGAATATAATTTTATAACAACAAGTAATGACAATGTATGGTATGTGAATATGTTAACAGGGTTTACTTATGAGTGACAAGAATTCAGTTAATATTTCTTCATACTGTTAAATGCTGTCTGAAATTTTACAATGGACATGTATTACATGTAAAAGAAAAATATAGTGATATTTTAAAATTTGGGTAGTAAACAATTATGTTAAAACTGGCTATTCAAGTAAATATTTTGAACAATTCATTTTTTTTAAAGAAAACTGAATTTATTTTGGATGACTACAGCAAAACACACCAGGTAAAGGACTCCTATCAATGTTCTTATTTGAAAAATTTTGAATATAAAGTTGAAAAATGTGAACACATTTAAACCTACTGAAGTTTTAATGAAAGTGAGAATAGTATTATTTCTTTAAGCTTGTTCAAATGGTTTCAATATAATCCTTTCCTAAAACAGTTTACTGCATTTAATGGGAGCGTCAGAGACACTTTCACTTCCTTTTCATACAAAACTATAAGAAGACAGAGCTTATTGTTGCTATTCTATTCTTCATTCTTTCCTTGGCTTTGATTCTAAGGACAGAGCACCCTTTTCTTTTTGCTATAGATATGACTCTGCATAAATCTCTTAGGAAAGCTCTCTATGCAGGAAATGATATGGTGAAAAAAAAGTTCTTCCTCCTTTCTATATAATTTTTCCCTCTGTGAGCCTGTGGTCTGACCCTGAGATTTATTATGAATTCCAGTTGCCAACCAACTTTCTTTTGTGAATTATAATCGCTGGGCTCTTGCTTTGTTAGAAGCACAGACATTTAAACTATAAGGGCTTCCTTGTGTAAGCATCCCTGCCATACTCCCTTGTTTTCTCTTAGCTCTTTTCCCCGTGAATAAAAGGGCTTTTAGAGTGAAGCTAAAAGTCAGATTTGTGAACAAATATTTTCTTTGAGTTAACTGAAGGTCAAACTATCTGATTTACATTGGTTAAATACCATAAAAACACAGCACATTCCTATTAAGAGAGAAGAAGGTAAGTATGGAATTAAACTTTATATGAACCTCTACATAAAATAAATGAACAGGATATATGCCATAGCAATCCACAAACTACTGGACATTTTAATGATGGGAGTGTGGCTTAAGGTTTTGACCATAGATTCTGAAACCAGACTTCTAAACATTAAAGTTCAACTCTGCTGTGATCCTGAGGCAAATGTCTAAGCCTCTCTGTGTCTCAGTTTTACATGTATAAAACAGGCATAGTATTTATGGCTAACTCATGGGACAGCTATAAAGATTCAAGGAGTTAATTTATGTCAAATACGTTTTTAACGTACCTGCTGTTACAACTATATGCTATAATGATAGTTAATTTTAATATCTTTAAAATGGGAGTATGAAAATCATTAAAGTGGGTCAGTATTTTGTCTCAAACCTAGAGGATTTAATGATCTGGTGCTCTGTGTATATAGCTTTCTTTTTTATTATAATACAAGATAATAAGTAGAAACAATTCTAAGGGCTTACTATGTGATAGGCTTTCTACTCTAACACTTTATGTGTATGATCTCATTTTTGCCTATACAAATTCTATGAGACAGATTACATATACCTATGAACAAACAAACTGAGGTTGAGAAAGTTTGCTCAAGGTCAGTTAATGCCTATGCTTAAGTCTTTGCTGTTAAATGCTGTTTTGTGTTTTCAGGATGGAAGTTAAAGGTAGGAGACAAATCTATGCTTTTTAGCTCCTATAAACCTATACAATATTTTAGACCTTATTTAAAAATCTAACCATAAATTTTACCTTCCTTAACAATAAAAATCTAACCATAAACTTTACCTTCCTTAACAAATAAAGCATTTATGTGTCATTTATAACCCACTGGTTTATGTTTTTAATATATTTCTTGAATTGTCTCTAGGTACCTTTACCTTTCACCCAATTAAAGTTAATCAAAGATTCTCAAGTTTCTGTAAGATGTATTTTGCATAGATTTTGATAGAAGTGAATACAATCTAAAATACTTAGAGTTATCATGGCAAGAAGATGAGTGATATTTAATTCACCAATGTTGTTACAAAGTAAACATATTAACACTTTCTCAATAAGGTAGAGTCCAGATACTATAAGCTGTTTTGGGGATTTGGAGTTTTAAACAAGCACATTTTTCTTTATGCTGTAGCTCTTAATGATGTTGTCTTAAATCTTTTTTTTTTTTTTTCTCTTACAGGTCTTTGAATTAAAGCAATGTGCATTTCATTTATATTTTTTCCTTCGGACCCTGAGGATCTGTGGAGGATCACCTTAGACAAGTCTCAAATTTGTCTAAGTCAAGGAGAAAAGGTGAACAATGGCTGACGGAGGTGAATAGAGTTTGTAAACAGATTTCAATGTACTTTTTAGGCTCCCTTTTGTCTGTGTTTTCTTCCCAGGTCCACCTAAGGTCTAAACCAAACCCTAAAAACATCTCTGCTCTGATGAGCTGTTATTATTATCTTTACATAAATTAGAAAGAGACATGTTTTTCTCAAGAAACTTCACTGCCCTTGGGCCTCAACAGTGTCATAATACATACACAAATCTAAAATTCCTCTGATATAAATGTACCTTGCCTCAGTTGTCCAGAGCCCAATTACACAAGCAATCTTGACTATCTTCCATATTCATCATATCCAGTCACTCACAGATAAGGATGGACAAGAACTCAAGAGGTACAAATAAGGAAGAACCTGTGCTACAAGTGGAGAAATAATGATATTTTAGAGTGAGTGGAGATGAATTTTAGTAATTTTATTTTCTAAATTCTCTTGAAACTGGCAGTAAGGTCTGTTTAACCCTGCTTGGTATCACTCATTAACTTCACTCATAAGTCACAAAATTATCAAAGGTTCTAAAATCATTTCTAAATTCATGTTACGATTACATTCTGAAATTCCACAGTTAATAAGATTAAGTATTGTTGGATGATTTGCGAATTTCACATCATCCTTTAACTTAATGTGATGCATACTTAAAAAGTAGGTGTGTTTGTTTCCTAGAACTGCTATAATCAAGTATCACAGTTGTGTGGCTTAAAACCACATAAATGTCATCTCACACATCTTGAGGCCAACAGTCCAGAATCATGGTATCTATAGCATGATGCTCCCTCTGAAACCTGTAGGGGAGGATTCTTGTCTCCCTCTCCCTAGCTTCTGGTGGTTTGTTGGCAATCATTGTTGGTGTTCTTTAACTTATAAACTCTGCTTCTGTAACACTGCAGTCTCTGCTTCTACTATCACATGGCCTTCTCCCATGCGCGTCTGTATTTCAGAGTCTCCTCTTGCCATAAGGACACCAGCTATGTTGAATTAGAACACACAATATTCCAGTATGACCTCATCTTCACTCAATTACATTTGTAAAAACCCTATTTCCAATTAAGGTCATATACTCAGCTACTGGGGGTTAAAAACTCAAACTATCTTTTTAAGGAACACAATTTAACCCACAAGAGAAGGAAAAGCCACTGTGATGTAGGGTTTGTCCTGACACATAGTTTGACAACTGTTTTGTACATTCCTTACTTCTACTGTTTTCTGCATGGTTGTTTAGATGTCAAACAAAGGTATACTAAATTAAAAGCACATAAAATGGAAAAACTAGATAAATGACTTCAAAGCTGGACCACACTCCAACAGATTAACTGATCATTTTGGCCAGCCCCTGCTTTAACGTGGTATTATCTGTACTCCATTTTCAGACACTATTACTATGCAATTAATTATTTTAGTCAGTGACATAACTATGAATGCATTCAAATTTCTAGGGTAGTTCAGTAAAAAGAACCATTACTTAACTGCCTTTAATATGTACACCTAAAATCTTATGATTGACTTTCAAGGTTAAAATCTAGTATAAAGTATTTGAAATTAACAAAAAATCGTAGGGACAATGAATTTTGTTTCAGATAAGTACTTAAGGATATATGGAGAAAAGTCAGTTTCTTTTGAGAGTCTGAAAATACTGCTAATCAGTCTTTTTGCAATAAACCCCCTTGTTAGCAATACTTGGTTGTTCTATGTTAGATCTTCTTTCATATCTGAACTTTAAGCTAACTTTTCGGGTTTTAGTTTCAGTTATATTCACTACTTCAGGAAGTTCCTTGCTGGATATTTCTTACTTGTTTGATGAAGCTTGATCCTTCTGTTTGACCTTGTTTTAGAAGTAGTTGCTAAAAAGCTGTGAGTTCTTTCTCCATTTATCGCTACAAAGTTTTTCCCCAGACAAAAGTGAGCTAAATTCTCTTCCTCTGGGGCTGCATTCTTTGTGTTAAGTAAGGCAAGCCCCCAAGCAAAGTTGTGTTCATTCTCCAAGCTGATCAACTGGGGAAATCCACTGGCCTTTCTGTGGTGTGGCAATGGGCCACCGTCAGCCCTTGGCCAGCTCCCTAGGCATACCTTTCAGCCTCGCCTCAGGCCACAGGGTTGCAGGGTCATCCTCTCCTAGGGAAAGCTGATGCTGCCCACTGTGCCTGGGAGCTTCACCCTCAACATCTGGTTGAAGCCTAGGATGCTATCTTCCTATATTGACATCGCTTTCTGGTTTCCCAATATACATATTCAGATACTTTTTAGTTGTAAGCATTTGTTGTTAATATAGCACCTTCAAAGGTTTATATATATATACACGATACAACAAAGTTTAAAAAATTTTTGAAAACTGCCAACATACTACCACAACTGTCCTTCTATCTGACTCCTCCTCTATTGTACAACATGCTGGTACAAAAGGGTGTGAGATGTCAATTAAGGTTAAGTGACAGTTAAACATTAACAGGCTGTAACACTGACAATAAAGAAAAAAAAAAAAACAACACATTCAAGATTTGGGTATAAGCAAGCAGAGAGTGAAACTATTTTTCAGATAAAGGACCATTATTTCTACATTTAAAAGGCTAATACACGTATTAGATATTCTAGTAACTGCTGTTTGGAACAGGATCCCACATAGAACCACGCCTCACTCCTCTCTTTCTTCCCAGAATTCTACACTCAATTTTTTGTGGAGAAGATAAAATTACAACTGAGACATAGTATCCCTATTTAAATGACCACTAAGTTATACAGCATGTATCTTCAAGTTGCTGAGTCAACTACCAGACACAGAGTAAACCAATGGTTTTCTTCCCTTCTTTTTCTTTCTTTGTGTTTTTTCATGTAGATTTCAAGTACTGTAATGGAAATTACATACTATGTATGCACTTGTACACAAATTATCTGGGACATCTTGGGACCATCATTTAAAATTTTTAGTCTTAGTTCCTCGTTATTCCTTATTTGTGAAAGTAAAGTTAGTGAGAAATTAGATAGATAATAACAAGCGAATCTTACATTTTAAAATATATACCATTGACTCTAAACTTTACTTAAAGTTAACTTAACTTTAAACTTAAACTTTACAGTTAATACTCACAGAAAACTTCCCCTGTTATAAAATTGAGCCAGAGAGAAGCCAACTTATAGATTCTTGGTGAATTTAGAATAACTTTCCCAACACTTTTGCTTTTTCATCTAAAGCTCATCCTCAATTACTCACTTGGAATTTTGTCAATTTCTAAGCATTACCCACAGTGCCAGAATCTGCCTCTTAATTTTGAAAGCAGAAAACAGCAAGTCTTGTTCTACGGCTTACTAGCTGTGTGGCTTTGGACAAGCTGCTAAATCTTTTTGAAGCCCTGCTTCCGTGACAAGATGAAAATCGTAGCTAATATATAGAGGGGTATAAGAAAGGAAGAATGATAATAAAGGATAAGAAACAGTTTAAGAATATGTAAGTTAGAAAGTGTACAAAAATGTAGTATTTGGTATATGACTAGTTCCTTTTTTAGTGGATTAAAAAATAGAAAATGAATTAAGATTTGGATTATGTAAATTACCTATTCAATGAAATAATCTGAAGTCCTTAAGGAACGATGACATAGCACACTCCTTTAAACTTGCAGTAACATGAAGAATGGTTTTTGAAGTAAAAACAATCAAGTTAAAAACACAATGTATGTTATGATCCCACCATTTTATCTGTATTCTGAATTGCTATCAATAGCAATATAGATATATAGATATGCATGAAGCAAATATTCTAGCCAGATAGATTATAAAAATTTAATGATAGTAATGTATAGGATATTTATTTATTTTGATTTTTCTTTAATTCTGCTTTTTCTTAAACTGCACGAATTTTGTAATAAAAAGCAATTACAAGTAGAACATAAAACTATGTCTGGAAAACCAAGCATAACAAAATATATTATCTTGAAAAAATATTGTCTTGAAAAATCAGTCCAATGATGGTTCTGAAGAATTAATCCAATATAAAAAAAAAGTCAAGCTAAACAACCAAAATATTTTAAAGAGAAAAACATTTTTTAATGATATACATAATTGACAACAGCTCCCTTTTATTTTGGCTTTATAGCTGAGGAAAGGGAAAATGAATTCAGTTACAGGTGATTCATAATTCATATAAATTCATTTTTTAAGGAACTGCACTCTAGCAGTTATTAATTATTAGAAGATTTACAGTATATTTAAGAATGATGCATAGCCATGTCTGCTAGAAAAGAATGGATCCTATCCAAATAGCATGGAAATAAGTGTTGCATTTATACATAAGGAAAGAGGATTTAATTCCACCATTATTATTGCCATTTTTAACAGCAATACAACTCTGCAGCAGCCATCATAATTATTGTCATAGGCTGGGAGGTTGTGGGAGGGCAAGAACATTTTTATAGATTAATAATCTCTTGAGGTCGTGGAGTACCAAATGTGTTTCTTCTCTGTTGGGGAAAGGGGGAGGAGAGGGAGCTGCATCTGATTAAATCTGAGAAGCCTGGTTTTCAGCATGAAGATCTTAACAAGGAAATGAGATTGAGCTGCTATAAAACTCATCCAGTTCAACTATAGTAAATATTGCTTGGCGGCAGTGAAATCTTAATTAATATTTCCCTCCTGTTAAACAATTCCAGTGGTTAAAAGACACTGAAATAGTGGCATTTACTTCCCCTAAAATATTCCTTTTTAACTCTCTTTTTTTACCTCATATTTTCAGAGGAAGAACAGTCTATAATCTCCCCATGCCTTTTTATGATTATTTGCCATTGCCTTATATCCACCTGCTTATTTTTTAATTTCCTATTTAAAATTTCTTTTGATAAATACAGCATAAAAACCTCTTTTTCTCAGGTCAGGCCAATCATCTCATTTTTATTACAACAAAGATGTTTCTACAAAAAAGAGTAAGCTGAAAAGTGAATCTTGTCAGTATTTAGTGTATTTTAGAGGCATAAATAATTAGCTGTGACTTCGTGAAGATATTTTTAGAATAATGTCATGACTCATATTTAATTATGATGCAATGTAATTTAAAACCATGGACAACTCTTCTGAAACTGAGACCGACTTTTCTCCAGATTTACTCATAAATTTCTAACAGAATTCGGACTCCCTTTTCTTTCATCTTCACTCATTCATTTAATATCTATTTAGAAAATACAAGTATGTTGACAGAGCTACTAAAAAGTCTTAGACATGGATTTCTCTCCCAGGTGACTTGAAAACTATTTGAAAATACATTATGCACAGAAGAAACAAATACATACGCACCCTTCAAAAGATTAATTGATTTATATGACGAAATTTTAAAAAGTACCAACAAAACAAAGTTTTAAAAAATCTCATTAAACCAATTTTTTTTGTACATAAATTTTTGCAACTGCTTTAAATGTTTTGTTTTGTTACTCTTCTTTCTATAAATTGATCAGGAAATATACTCTGAGCACCCAAAATCAGTATACATTTGTGAGTGAAAAAGGGCAGAATGCTGGAACAATACTGTAACCAAGACTATCTCTAGTAAAATAGGACATATAGTTAGTTTTTTAGTTTATTTTTTAGTAGACTCAGGAATATTACTGACTCTGTTATTTTCTGCCTATTGTTTCTACACATTGACAACAGTACTTAATTCATTATACTTAACCTTAGCACAGTCAAAAGGAGTCTTTGCTTCCATTCTTACCTCAAAATTTCTAGTTGGGTTCTTCTTTCCAGCTTACCTCTTGGCTCAGGCAAAAGACCCTGAGGGCGAAACATCCTCCAAGGGAAGCTGAAACTACCCCTCCTTCGAGCACTAAAGACTACCCTGAGCCACCAAGACTGAGCCTGTGATGGACTCCAAGACAAGGATCCATTTGCCCTGCACTACCTACCTACACGTACCCACCCATAATTGCCTATTTTCCTTATATAAACCTGGAAGTATTTTCAGCACTTGGGAGAGAGTCTGAGATGCTAGCCAGCTGCCTTCTTGGTATTGAACTCACTGAAATAAATTCCTTCTTGTTTCACCACCACTTATTTCTCTGCCTTTGGCTTTTGTCAGTGGTGAGTGGCTGAACCTGGGATCCCCAGAGCCAGGTACTCTTGCACCCCTGTGCCCGGCTAGATCTTTAGGATGGGCTGTTGGACTCCAATAGCCCCATAAGAGCTCATGCATCCTTGCCTTGGCAAATGGGAACATTTCTGTTACCTCCCTATAGCACTCCTTTCTTGGTTGCTCTGGCCAGACTCTTGCCTTCAGACTTCTAGTAAAGAAAAGCAGACATTGGTCTCTATGTCCACATGTGTGCTAATCCCTATCAAGATCACTGATCTGTTATAAAGACTGTCCGGTGGAAATATCAGAGTTGCTGCAATGCCACGGGGTAGTCAAAATCTTGACAGGCAGTGAGATGGCAGTCTCACTCTCTTGGAGGAAATCCCCATCCCTACTCTAAAAATCCACTCAAAAGAATCTCTTTCTCTTTCCTAGTCATCTGTCCTCTAACTTGTTTGTAATGGATTTGGTTGACCAGTTTTGCTGCCTTTTAGAAATGAATGTATGGATGTATTCCAAAGCCATACTTTGGAATGAATAGGTATTTAATATCTATTGTCTTCAGCTTTAGACTTTAGCAAGAATTTCGGGGGGGAAATGCACTTAACATTTATAAGACATGGGGAAAGAATCAAAACTATTAATTTTAATCTATATACAAATAGTGGGAAAAATAAAGTTGTAGTAAGAGATGCTGAAACCGTCCTTCGTACCCCCCAGAGCCCCACTGTTATGCAAAATATTTAACAGCATGAAAACAACTTCATAGTCATAGAGTCACTGGTTCTATCATTTCAACCTCTGGGTGCACCCATCCTAAATATGTTTATAAAATCCTTTTTTCTATAGGATTCTCAGTAAGAAAAAGAATTCAAAATATATGACTAACATAATGCTGTCAATATTTATGACCCATGTAAATCTGATCCATGTTGTTGGAGGGAAACACAGCTTCTTTATAGTCCAACAGTCCTTAAATAATAAAGTTTACTTTGGATGATTAATCTTAGGAATCTTGCTTACACATATCTACCCTGATCTTTTAAATCATATCACATCTTTTTTTTTTTTTCCCCTTCCATTTAGTAAGAATCTAAATGATTTGTATACCCTTCTTGATTGATGGTTTTGGAGGAGAGGTCTCACTGGACTCAGTTAACACAGAAGTCAATAACACGGATGGGAAAAGGGTTCTGTGTAACTGTTTTCTTCCTTCCTCACAACACTATCAAAGCACACTTTCCAAAGAGTTCCTCCGAATATATTATTTGTGACTTACTATGGGATCAAGGATCAAGAGTTGCTCATTTTAAAATCTAAATTGACCTTTAAGTCCTATGATTAGTATTGAGATCCAATTATTAACAAGAAGTTCTTTCCTATTAATTATCTTAAAACCTAACCTCAAGAAATAAAGAACTTTAGAATTGCAAATGGAAATATAAAATGCATGGATTCTATTGATTCGTTGTAATACCACACCTAGGTGCCCTGTATGAGTTAATACTCTCATATACTGCTTACTGTTCCATTGAAGAATTGAGATGTCTCACAAAAACATATATCATGTAGCAACATAATGTTCATAGTTTTAGAAGTAAAACAGTAAGTATATTCAGCTAACTGTAGCTAACTGAGGGTAGTTAATTAATGAAGAGAGAATTAAGATTAAAAAGTATCATTTAGAAAGGATCTATAGTGATACAGTAGGTCTACTACCTCATTTGGGGAAGAATTATATCCATACCTGGAGGAAGAAAACGTATATGAATCACGAGTATTTTTCAATAAGACATGTCATCACTTTTCAAAATAAGTCACTTATAAATGTTTTAAAAGCTTCACTGTGAGGAAATTACTTTAAAGCCTTCATAAGTTAATTCTAATACATATTATATCTATGACTTCCTTTTCATTTTCCTTGAAAGAAATAGACAAGTACTTGTTACCGTATCTGTAAAATAAGCTTCACAAGCATTTGAAGGTTGTAATCACCTCTTCCATAACACTTCTTTAAAAATAAACAAAAAAGCCTTCTATTTTTACTTTGACTTTTTTATATATCTTATATTTTAATATAATTGATATTTTGAATTTCTTTATAATTTTTTCTAAGTTTTCAATAAACATACTAAACTGTGGATTCCAAGATCTGACTTCTGGAATACCTCTGAAGAGCTGTTATGATTATTACTGAATTTTCTCCTGGGATATTGAATTATTCCTTTTCATTTTTCTTTCCTTGAGGATCTTTTTCAGGGTGAATAAACAGCCAATCTGTGCTTAATTTTGATATTTGGAGACTTTCATAGTCAAGATTTTTTCTTAAATTGTCCATCCTTGCCCTCATGTGCGAAGATGCCTTTGCTAATGCCGGAAAGCAGGATGAGAGTCCTGTAGATCCGTCTATTTTGCATAGACATGAATGGACTTTCCTGAAAGAAACTACTTATTTAAAATCTGGCACTTCTTGAAATTCCATTTTCTTGCTTCATTTAATACTCAATACCTTGCATCTGGGTTACCTTGTTTTTAACATTACTGAGCAAAACTTTGATTTGCTTTTGGCCAATGGGTGTAAACTTTACAATAATATATAACAGTAATTTTGAATATCTGTATGCTCCATCCACTGTACTGGAAACACTTGGAGGAAATGACCTATACAAGATCTACTGAATTTTATGCTAACACTTGTCTTTCATTCAATCACTTCGCACATAAATATCAAATACCTGCTATGTGTCAGACCTTGTTCTAAGGTTATAAAACAAAAATGCTTGCTTTCAAAGAGTTTACATCTCACTGCCTAAAATATGAAGATTTACAATAAAATTAGGTTGCTTTATTGAATGAGTGAATAAATAAGTGAATTAGTGCCTCCAGAAACAATTCCTATGTTTGCAAAATGGTTTTAAAATTGCTAGTTTTTAACCTCTGAAGACAAATCAATAAGCAGTTTAAATTCTCCAAGAGCATTTTATTCAGCATTTTTCCTTTTTATGCGTGTTTCCTTACCTTTACTCATTTTTGTCTCTTTGTGCAGACATTAAAAATAGTGATCATTTATGATTTTTTTTCCCAGAGGACAGTTACATTCAATGTCAATCATTACTATCCCTATCTTAAAAGTGAAGCAAATACATAGAGTTCATGAATATACCACTATAGAAAAGATACTGATATTTTTAAAAGTCTTGATTACATATTTCTTAAATATATATAAACTAGAGGCTTATATAGAGAAATGATCAATAGATATATAAATAAATTCAATGTAAGTGTATTTAATATTTTGTTCTGGTATGAAGATACAAATGGAACTGCTAATTATTGTACCCCTGCAAAATAGCTATAGATCAAATTTCCCTTATTTGTTTCATAAATTTCTATCATATGCAAGCGCTCATGTATTTTACTAATGGGTCATCATTGCTGTTATAAATCCTTTAAAATCATCACCATTGCTAATTGCGTCAGATGTAGGTTCCACTGTGACAAATGTGTTAAACTCAATATAAAGTACTCATTTTTAGTATTTATTTAGTATTTACACATATTTTAGTTTATAGAATCCATTCTAGCATTTATTGGAGTACTTTCATATTTCTATAAATCATCTGGTATTACTATAAAATATTTATATTTAATATTATTAATAGTCAATGTTATGAATTCAAAAATATTTTTGAGCTGGGAGAATTCTTAAAGGCCATAGAGTCCAGCTCTTTTATTTTCAGATAAAACACTTACTAAATACTTATTTTATATTTACTTATTTTTTACTTCAGATAAGATACTTACTAAATATTTACTAAATACTTATTTCAGATAAAATGCTTAGTAGTACCTGAGCATCCAGTTGCTTTTGAGTTACACAAGATTTGGTAAACTAGTAGGTATATTATGGTGTCATGGCGTCATTTATGATATTATGGTATCATTTCTATATAACTATTCATCATATATATAATATATATGCATATATATATATAAAACATTTCAATATAAGTATTCATTAAGGTACAAAAAAGAATTTTTTAAATATTGTGAATATCACTAATTTCCTTATACGTTCTTCCTTCACTTAACAATTCAAATATTACCCACGTGTTGTATCTAGGTGTACTGATCATGTTATAGATCAAAAGACTTGAAATCTCTTTCTCTAGCTACAGTGACTTGGTCAAAATTATTTATAGCCTATGCTATGTAAAGCATGACAGGTGATTTAAGATAGAGTTTCAGACTTTTACTGAAGAACACACTTTAGAATAAAAGTTAGCATCTCATCACCCAGTGGATACATTCTCATGAGTGCTCTCATATTCAACATATGAACTGTCAGGGTAATCATTTACCAGAGATGCCTCTGATGGATGAGTTACTCATTTCTGCCTAATGGACCACTCAGCATTTCAATTCAACAGTAACTAAGCATATTCTTTATAGTTTTCAATGATCAAACACCTAGTATATAGCTAAGTCCTTAGGGGTACTCAGTAGTTCTTTGATGATTTCGCTTATAAGCCAAATAGATTAGGGAATCAGAAAATGAAAAATAATCAATGGTAAAATCTTACATATTTTGGTACTCCAATGTTAACTTTTTTTTTTATTAAGATTTTATTTATTTCTTTGAGAGAGAGAGAGAATGAGCAGGGGGAGGGGCAGAAGGAGAAGCAGACTCTTCACCAAACAGGGAGCTCAACATGGGACTCAGTCCTGGGACTCCAGGATCATGACTTGAGCCAAAGGCAGATGCTGAGCCATCCAGGTACCCTTCCACTGCTAGTTTAAAGGAAACTGGTGTATTTGTTTTCTAAACTTGTAACTATAATTAAAAAACTATTCAAAATAACTTAATTAATATATTTATATATGTGTGCTGTATATGCCAGATATCTTTAATGAAAATAGATCTTTAAGATGATACATTTATCTTAGCTTTAATAATAACTATGATTATATTGACAATAATGTGTTAAGTCTACAATATTTCCTATGCATTATCTTTTAGAAGGGTTTTTTTTTGCTCTTTTTTGTTGTTGTTTTGACTTTTTTTTTTTTTTTTTGAGAGAGAGAGAGCATGGGAGTGCAAGTGGAAGGGAAGGGCAGAGGGAGAGAGAAGAAGAGAATATTACAGGCTCCATGTCAAGTCAGAGTCCATGCGGGACTTAATCACAAGAACCTGAGATCATGAACTGAGCTGAAACCAAGTCAGATGCTTATCTGACTGAGCCACCCAGGCGCCCCTATTTTAGAGTATTTTTAATTAAAGATGCTCAATACGTTCAAATCAAAATTAGTATGTATATTTAAGTTTCACGTGATGTATCATATAAAACTGACCATTTTTAATGTAAATGGTTATGTCTTGTTTTATTTGAAATTTGGAAAAATTTTATGCAATCTGTGTGTTTATTTGGCACCCATTACCATAGTTTCTTAGAAGTTGCACAATTTGTTTATACTAAATATAAATCAAAAATAGAGAAGGGCAGATATCTCATTTCCTAATTTGCAACTGATATTTAGTAACAGATTAATAATCACATCTACTCATAACCTATTTTTACATGATACAGACCTAGTCATGGCAAGATATATATGAGTAATAAATAATTTCAAATTAGTAAATGACATACCTAAGTAGAAAAATGGGAAAATTCAAAGATAGGAAAATCTCTAAATTCTCCATATTTTGTCCCATTTTCAATGTATATATGGAGTACCACAGATCACTGTTTTGCCCATTTAATTCTCTGGGTTAGTTTTATACATTTTGTACATGTGAATTTGGACTTCACTCTTTCTGGAATCAGAATTAATTTATGGTATAATATGAAGTATTGGAAAGCAAACAAAATTAGCATTGTCAAGAAATATTCCTATAGTCTACTATTTACACCAGTTAACACATATTGTGGACTACAGAGTCTTGGCAACAGTCATATCATATTGAGTACACAATCCATGTAAGTATCATTTTTTTTAAGAATTGGAAAGTTTCTATTCCTTAAAATACTGTAATATAGCTATATATATATTTTTTTTGGGGGGTGGAGGGGTAGACAGTGACTAAACCCATATATTGGGATGAGGATAATACACATTTCACCACACAAATAACTAAGGAATTTACACATTCATAAAAAAGAAAAAAAGAGAGGAAAAAAGGTAAATTGATGTAAAAAATAAGAATTTGTTATTAATTTTTAGTTCTTCCATACTAGTCTAAAGAATAGATGAAAGCCCTTAGCTGGTAGAGGAAAATTCTCCATCCTGGGTGTTTTCCCTTAAGTTCTCGCAGTTCTTTTGAGTCTACACCTGCTGAGCCAAGAATGTTAATTTGTTACAGAGACTTATTGCTACATGCAAGTTTTCCCCAGTTTCAGTTGATGGCACTATTGAAAGTGTGTTTCATGCACCACACCTATGATATGGGTTGCTCCCTGTGTCTATCTGTGCCAATGATTTGTGTTGTTTGCTATATTGGTTTCCTAGGGTTTCCCCATCAAAATATCACAAAGTGTGTGGCTTAACACAACAGAAATGTATTGTCTCACAGTTCTGGAGGCTAGAAGTCTGAAATTGAGTTGTCAGCATGGCTCTGGGCTCTGAAACTTTGGCTAGAATCCTTGTCTCTGTCTTGCTAGCTTCTGGTGATGGCCATTAATCTTTGGTGTTCCTTGGCTACATCACTTCTTTTTTTTTTTTTTAAGATTTTGTTTATTTATTTGACAGAGATTACATGTAGGCAGAGAGGCAGGCAGAGAGAGGAGGAAGCAGGCTCCCTAATGAGCAGAGAGCCCGATGCGGGGCTTGATCCCAGGACCCTGAGATCCGTGACCTGAGCCGAAGGCAGAGGCTTAACCCACTGAGCCACCCAGGCACCCCGACTACATCACTTCTATTTCTGCTTCTGTCATCACATTGGCCATCTTCCTTGTATGCGTCTGTGTCTTTTTTCTCCTTTTCTTATGAGGACACCATTTATACTGGATTAGGGCTCACTTCAGTAGAGTATAACCGCACCTTAACTTGATTACATTCACAAAGACCCTATTTCTAGATAACTTGATTACATTTGTAAAGACCTTATTTCTAGATAAACTCATGTTTACAGGTATTGATAGTTATGATTTTTATATGTCTTTCTTGGGGTGGAAGGACACAGCTCAATCCATAACATGAAGTAATCAGAGAAATGACTCTTGTGTCAGGCCCTGTGGCTCTACCCTCATACTGAATGTTGTATATCTTTATTTTCCTTTCAATTTCATTGAGTCATTTTTTTTTTTTTTGATTTGAGAATCATTTGGAGATGTGGGCTATGATCTGAATGTTTGAGTTCCCCCTAAATTCATATGTTGAAATTCTAATCCCCCAGGTAATGGTATTAATGGGTGGTACCTCTGGGGGGTGATTAAATCCTAAGGGCAGAGCCCTCATCAAAGGGATTGATTTATGCCTTTGTAAAAGAAGCTCCAGAAAGATCTTTTTACCACAAGGGGTTACAGCAAAAAGATGACTGATTCCCTATGAACCAGGAAATTCTCACCAGACATGATTTACACCATGATCTTAGACTTTCCAGCTTTCAGAAGTGAAAGATATAAATGTTTGTTGTTTATAAGCCACTTAGTCTATCATATCCTATTACAGTCCGTCTGGGTAAAGATTTTATCATAGTAAGCTAGAAGGTCCAAAGATTTGGAAACAGAGTATGGTCAAAGGGACTTGCATGAATTTTTTCTCCCTTTAAAAGGACAAACCTAAATAATAGCCACTTCTTACCACTTGCCCTACTTTTAAATCTTTGCCATAGTGTCAGAAACTTCAGTGACTCAAAGGATCCTGGGAACAGGCACTGATACTGCTGAGAGACTAGTGGTTTGCAAAAGAAAATGACCTCAGCCAAGCTCCATTAAGGAAACTTTGTTCACCATTCTAGCAAGAAGGAATTTGTGATTTGACACTCTTTTAATATTCTTAGGGCAGGGACGTCAGCTCTTTATTTTTTCCCTAGGGTAAGATGGTGGGTCCCTGGTGAAATTTAATTACAAACCCTGCCTTATCTTCATGAAAACCAATCATAACCTTACCCTTGTTGAAATGAGTTACTCTCTAATGGATTTAGGAAGAAATACATATCAAAAAGACCTAATAAAGTGCCTCAAGCAGGGAATATCTATGTTATTCATTCTCCTTCATGCTGATATGCATATATCTTAGAGTAAGAGGTCCTAAGTGAGCATGCATATATTGCTTAAGAAAAGTGATGGGGTTCAACCCCTTCTGTTTTGTTGGCATTCACATATGGCTCAGGGCTGGTATGTAGGACATCTTCAATGATAGTTTCCCCAAATATTATACAACACCTTTTAGCATATCACTTGTTGTAGTATTAGGAGCTGTTCCTATTTATCCATTTTAACATAGACTAATAAGAGCTACAATATATCCTTTTACAAAGACACACCTTTGTAAAATTCTGTAGGTGAGGATTTTTATATTTGGAATCCACAAGTTTCACAGTGAAAATTAAATAAGTTCAGAGGAACACAGTGATAACTGTACAGGCTGCAGAGCTGGACACTTTGGGTTAAAACTCTGGTTCTATCCTTATTAGATGAGAAATTTAGGGTAAGACAACAGAGTTAATGTAAGAAAAGTATCTCTCATACGCATGAACTCATCTTGGTATTCTGGTTACAGACTTTGAATTCCATCTTTTGACATTTGAATTTAACATCCCAAAAGAGATATAATTTCTCTGTGAATGTGTATTCTCAAAAAGAGGATATGCATCAAAACCAAACCTCCAAGGTAGTAAAAGTCTAGGGATAAATGAAAATAGATCATGGGATTATAATCCAACAAGCTGTTTGCCATACTGAATCTTTCTCTGCTTCCAAAAAGCAATGGACAAGCCCTTCATCTTCTCCAAATGCCATATATTGGAAGCATAGGAAACATTTCATTTTTAGAATGTAGTAGTTTTAATATTTTATATTTTGTATGCTAGAACCTATTAAAAGTCAGAAAGCTGGAAAATTTAACTTTTTACAACAAAATTGAAGTAAAATAATATAAGCTAATATCTTATTAAACCATCTTTAATGTAAAATATAAGATTTTGGTATTCTAAATTATACTTACTTTAAGTAAGCTTTTGAAAAGTGACATATAATGAACATATATTATATACACAAATCCTAAGTGCTCAAATGTATACATTCTCACAAAAGAAACACATCAGTGTAATCAAGCTAATAAACAGAAGGTTATGAGCACCTTTTTACTGTTTGTCATTAACTAACCATCCCCCTGCTCACTAAAGATCAGTACTATTCTGACTTCTTTCATCATGGATTAGTTTTGCTGATTTCTGAAATTCATAGAAATAGGATGTTAAAAAACTATTTTTTTCCTGGCTTCTTTTGATTAGCATTACATTCAACATTACGATTGACGTTATTACAACCACATAATTGTGTGAGATACTCATGTAGCAATCTACCATTTCTTTATTATATAGTTCTCCATTGGTTGATTATACCAGTATTTATTTAATGTATTTTTTAATGGATATTTGAGTTGTTTCCACTTGAGGAGGATTATAAGTGAATAATCCTTTAACAATCATTTTTGTTCATATCTTTTGTTGTGTATTTATTGGCATTTTGTTGGGTAGATAGAAGTACTGAAGTTTGTTGATTCTAGATTAAGACTATTTTGGATATTGCCAATAGTCCCAAAATGACCATTTGTGCATATCTATTTAATTCATTTTTGTTGGGAATATATTAAGCATCATAAGATGCACCAATGTGCAACTTTATTAGGTATGGTCAAACAGCTTTTCAAATTTTTAATTTATACAGTTATCAGGAGTTTTTAAATACTTCTGTAAGGGCCTATTCAGCCAAAGCGGCCCCACCCCAGTTGAACTGCCATTTTGTTGTAAAACTTAAATTGACTCTGCCCCCCCCCCCCACAGGGGAACTTACTTAAAGCAAGTCCAGGAAACCAGTCCCAGGTAACAAAGTCCAAATACAAGGGTGGGTCAGGCCGGGTGAAGAATCAGACCGACAATTCAATCAGTGTTCAATCAGTGGGGGCACATACTGTCTCCTAGCTACGAAGGAGTATGGGCCCCGCCCTTTGGGCACCTTTTGGGCACCAATTCTGAACTAGGTGGTAAGCTGGTTTAAATGTCTACTAAGGTAAATTGTAATTCAATTGGTTACCTAGCATCACTGTGGAGTTTCCTGTGTGTGTTACAATCTCATTGGCCACCTGTGCGTGGCCAGGCCAACAACATGGCCTTTGCTCTATAAAAGTTAGTCTGGAAAGCAAGGAGGGGTCGTCCTCTCTGTAGGGGCAGCCCCGACAGGTCTGTTTGACTGTCGGTCTGATTCTTGATGCTTGGCGCTAAATAAAGCTTTGCTTGACCTTTGCTTTGTATCAGTCTCACTCCTTTAATCATGGACCCATTATTGTGGGACCCAATTTTGGGGGGACCCAACACTTCAATTATTCTACAATTTCACCTGCATATCCATCTTTTTCATTTTAATTTTGTTGGTGGTTGTGTAATGATCTCACATTTGAAGTTGCATTTCTGTATGATTAATGAAATTGAGAACATTTTCATATATTTATTGACCATTTGGGCATCTTCTTTTATAAATAGTTTTTCTGAAGCAAGATATTAGTAAATTTTTAATATCCAGAATTATTTGTATTATTCTAAAAGTAAACATGAGGTTTCTGAAGGAGGGATAGGTTACTATTACTTACAGCAATGGCTATATTAGTACTCCAAGCTGGGTTCTTTCTTTCTAGCAATGAGCTAGGCAAGCCTACTTAAATATCAAACTGGCGGATGGGGTCTTTTTTTTTTCTTTGCAAGAGAGTTTTCATTTACTTACCCTAATTTTTATGCAATAAGGACATGTAACATGAGATCTATCATTTTAACAACTGTTAAGTATACATTTGTTGACTATTGTACAAACGTTGTACAGTAGATCTTCAGTGCTTATTTACCTTACTTAATGGGAACTTTATTTCTATTGCTTAATAATTCCCATTCTTTCTTTCCTACCCAGCTCTTTGTAACCATGTTTCATATCTTTAATTGTATTAATCTGATTATTTTAGATACACCATAGAAGTGGAATCACACAGTACTTGTCTTTCTGTTTCTGGCTTATTTCACTCAGCAAATGTCTTCAAGGTCCGTCCACGTTGGTTGCATTTTGCGTAAGTTCCTTCTTCTCTAGGGCTGAATAGTGTTTGATTGTATGTATATATCACCTTTTCATTACCCATTCATCCGACAATTGACATTTCGGTTGGTTCTACATCTTGGCTATTGTGAATAGTGCTGCAGTGAACAAAGGAGTACTACTATCTCTTCAATGTCCAAGTCATTTTTGGACACAGGAAGGTCATTTCGAAGTTAGGGAATTCCTGCCATTTCTGTGTATGCTGTTTAGCTGCTTCATTCCTCTTCTGAGGAATGAAAGAAATCTTATCTCCCTAAATAAAAAGCGGCAGTGCCTGGATTTTTATCTTTTGGAAAAGTAAATAACTTTCTTAAAAATTAAAATTAAAAGTAAATAACTTTTACATTAGGAGAGAAAGACAAAGCAAGTAATGTCTGCCAGTCTCCCGGTTTTATCAACCTTTGAAATGTAAATGTAAATGACCTCTAGGCAGTTAAATCTCTGGAGCTCTCACCATCTTGTCATCTTTTAACTTTCAAAACCTGACAATTAGCTTAACTTGCAGTTTTCTTTACAGAAAGCTGTAACTTTCTGAAACATGAAAATATTCATATTGCTTGTCAGTTGGGTTTTGTCCAATTTTCTATTGAATTTTTCTTATTCATATGAATTTGTAGGTCTTCATATATTTATTTTGATACAAGTTTTTGTCACTTTCTTGTTCCACACCTCTTTTCTATATTATTGTTTATCTATTTGTATTTCCATGGTATAATATAGGTATTTTATATTAACATCTTCCAGTTTATTAAACCTTCTGATAGCTGTATCTAATCTATTACCAAACCCATTCACTGCGATCCTAATGACAATTTTACATTGTTTAATACTAGAATTTACATTTTATTATTTTTCTTCATTCCTGACATGTGGTGAATTTCTCTATCTTGTCATCTATTTTCTTAAGCATATCAATCATACTTAATTTAAAGACAGTCCCTGATTCCTTTGAATGCTAGATCACCTTTTTTCCAATTTCAGTTGTCTGTTTACTCTTGGCTTTGATTCTTGATAACTGCTGAGTGCTATAAATTCTGTATAAAAATCATGGATGTTCTATATAATGGCATTTTCTTCATAGAGAATTTAATTTTCCTTTTGACAGTTCAATAAGTTCAAATCATTTTACATCTAAATCCTACCTCAGACTGTGGTGATTGGACACCGGGATCTTATCTAATTTTTTTATGCCTTATTCCTAGATATTAGCCCTTCAGTTATCTTCTGAAATCCTGGGACATGTGAAGGTCCATCCTTCCTCTGAGATTCAAATTTTATTTCCTAGCCCTCTTTATGCAGTGCTATTGAAAGTACTACTTCAGAAAACTTTTTTAGGATTCCCCAGTCTCTAGGTGACATGCTCTTTATAAATTAGCAAATATCAGTTTCACCTCAATGTACTGTCTCATCTTCTAGAATCATGGTCCTCCAAGATCTGGCTCCTTTAATAGCCCTGAAAACACTCAAATGATTTTTCAGTGTTGTTGTTCTGTTTCTCTTTAATTAGTTTTTGCTTGCTTTATTGGTATTTTAGCCAGTGTTTCTAGTTATTTTTGGCAAGAGAGTTTCCTTTCTAAAACTTGGTCCATTATAGAAGAGTGGAAATCTTACTCAGGCATAATCATTCCTAAATCTCTACTTACCGTTTGACATTGAGTAAAAATTTTACTTTTTTTATAAAATATTTCTCTAGTATTCCATATTGTCATGTTTCATTGGTTAATATTCTCAGAGCTTCCATACACTTACTAAGGTTATAGTTAAGTGGTTTTGTCATTAATTGGTTTATGTCTGTGTATCACTATAATGTAAACTCAGAGCATGAGGGGGTATTCCAATTTGCTAACCATGTTATCTCTAGTGCTTGACATACACCAAACAATAAATATTTTAAAACTTGGAATAAACAAAAAAGTACAGTATCTATATATGAAGAATATCCAAAATTCAACTAGCACACTAAAAAATGTTAAATTGGTCTACTTTCAATAAGTTACTACAGACTAGTTAGATCTCATGGCAAAAGATCCTCTAGCAGTTAAATTACAAGGATGCCAAAAATTTTACTTGAGATATTTTCTTTGTAACAGTATTATTAGAAGCCTAAATACATATTGAGGATGCAATAGTTTAGCAAGAATTTCAAATGAAAAAAAAAACAAAACAAAAACAAAACAGCGTACACTATGTCTTTAAGAAAGCTTGAAAGCTCTTGTGTGGAAAACAAACAAAAAAGTAGGTAATAAATGAGCATAGCTGTATTTAAATGCTGATATCAGAAATAAATATGATAAAGTTCACTAAAATATTAGGTAATTAAATAAAACTTGTTTTTTTTAAAGATTTTATTTATTTATTTGACAGAGATTGCAAGTAGGAAGAGAGGCAGGCAGAGAGCAGTTCCTCCTGCTCCCTGCTGAGCACAGAGCCCAATATGGGGCTCCATCCCAGCACCCTGAGATCATGCCCTGAGCCGAAGGCAGAGGCTTAACCAGTACCCAATATTAGCTCTCTGATCAAATTTTCATCTTTGACATGTGGCCTAAATATTCTTTCATAAACTAATTTTTCTTTTTATTTATACCTAGTCTTTTTGAGCTTCAATATCTGATTGTTAGTGTCTGAATCTTGGAATAGCAAGGTTTAGCAAGGTTGTCTAGTATTTCAAAATTATTCAGAGGAAAAAATATCTATGAACACATTGGTTTAATAAATTTTCTAGTCATAGAATATTTTCAAAAGAAAATTTAAGACAGAACTAGATAGACCAGTGCTAGGATCACACAGTTCCTATCAGCAACAAGAGAACAGAAATAGTAGTTGTTAAAAATAACATTATGTGGTCAAGGAGAAATACAAGTTTGTCATCAATTAGATATCAGAAATAAGATTAAGCTAATTTTTATTAGCTTTGAATTTGTATATTGAGTGTCAGATGTATTATTGTTCATACTTAAATTTTCTAAAAAGATAAGTAACACTGGTATAAAGAACAATGAATTTAGAGCCAGTTTTGGGTTTAAATTCTATCTTTATAATTCACTAAATGCTTAACCTTACATTTTTTTTCTATATTTATAAAATATGTTGCAGACACTATTTATCATTTAGACTTAACTGATATAAAATATCCACAAAGTACTTAATCAGAATTGTTGGTTCAAACTAAACATTCAAGACAGGCTATTTTTTTTTCTTTTCCCCTTATGTTAATATTGCTAAATTACCTTTTATTTATTGTATAATTTTTATTCATTTTAATGTTTACCTTATAACCACCATATTAAGGTCTATAAGTTTAGTTATTTTCTATAGAGTTTTATGTCAATTATTTTCATTTTTTCAGAACAACTCCTTGTAAAATGTGAAATCTTAGGGGAAAAGGTGGAATATAGATAAAATATTTCATTGAGAAAAAATCATAAATAGGCTTTTCTACAAGGACTAAAATGCAACAATGTGGTATGACCTATGTTTGGAACTTGAAGTCTCAAGGGAAAATGGTGACAATGGAGTTCAGCCTGACTTGGAGAATTTAGGAATCTCTATAATCAAATAATATATACCTCTTAAATATACATACAGGAAATATACTTCATAAAATAGTGGTCCAAAAGAGAAAATTTTCCAAGGCTAAATACAAGTTGTATTCCCTTTCTTTATTATGACCAATTGTTGCTACTATTGTTCTGTCCAGAGCCATAAAGAAGCTACAAAATACATCCAAGTCATACTTCTAGTTCAAAGACGTATTCTAAAATACAGAAAACCCATCTTGGAGTCAGAATTCAGAATTGGCTTTTCTTTTTCTCCTTCTTCATCTCCTCCTCCTCCTCCCCCTCCTCCTCCTCCCCTTTCTTCTTCCTCTTCTCCTCCTTCTCCTTCTTCTTCTTCTTCTTCTTCTTCTTCTTCTTCTACTTCATCTTCTTCTTTTTTTTTAAAATCAACCTACTTTCCCAGGGTCTCAGAGTGGTGCAGATTGGTCTTTCACTCTCAGGTTACCCAGGTGAAGATCCTGTTATTGATAGCAAAGAAAGTTGTACATGTCTCACTTTAAATCAAAAGCTAGAAATTACTAACCTTAATAATTTCTAGCTTTTGATTTAAAGTGAGTCATGTACAACTCTTCCCTTCACTTGAAGACTTAGAGGCCATTAACTAGTTGGCCTAAGTTCAATAGTGTTGTGTCTCCGAGAACAGAGAAGTCCAAGGAGAGAGAGAGAGATGGGAACAGATGGTGAGTGGAGCAGTCCAAACACACAATATCAAAGTGATGTCGAAGATCACTAATCAAAACAACAAATTAAAAAATAATGATAATAATAATAATAATAACAAAAAAGTCTGAAATATTGTGAGAGTTATCCATATGTGACACAGAGACACAAAGTGAACAAACACCATTGGAAAAATGGCACCTATAGATGCTCTACAGAGTTGCCTCAAACTTTCAATTTGTAAAAAACAACAACAACAACAACAAAACACCGTATCTGTGAAGCCCAGTAAAATGAGGTATAACTATATGCAAAAAACAAATGACCAAAAAATAAGAGCAAAAAATCCTCCCCAAACCCCAAAACCAAAAAGCAAAAAACACAAACTCATGGATACAGAGAACAGACTGATTGTTGCCAGAGGTGGGGGGAGGGGCAGTGCAGATGGGAGAAATGGGTGAAGGGGTCAAAAGGTTAAAAAAAAAGCTTAAAATTTGAAAAATAAGTTTTACTCTCTTACATTTATATGTAGAGAGAAACTGAGGTCTTTTTTGCATTGGATCAAATTTTTAAGTCTTCTTCCAGTTAGGTATAATAAGCACCCAGAAAGATAAGCCTGTGATTTTCCTCATCTCAAATTTCAAATTGCTTATTCTCAAGGGGGTTTTAATCCAGTGATTTTTACTTTTCATTGAGCACTACAGATTTGAATCCTGCCATCAGTACTTGAAAACACCACCCTTCCCACCACACTCTTAATCAAGGCTTTCCATTTTCTTAGCAGCAGAGCAACAGGTGCTGCTCCCTCAACAATCAGCATCTGGAGAAAACAAAACTTAGTCAGTTCTTATTTTCTAATAAGACCCTAGTCATAAAATGAGGTTTTTTAACCATTCTAGCAGAAAAAAAAAAAAAAAACATGATATTTTATAAAGAGTTCATGGGCCACCAATAAAACACAATGCAAAGAGAAACAACAAAAGAAAACACAGGCAAGGTACATTTGAGGTATACAGAGAATCCTGACCTGAGCTCTGGAAGCTAGGTGTCCAGCAGGGCTCAACAGAATTTCAATTGAACATAAAATTTCCTTTTTATTTTATTTTTTTTTTAAATTTTATTTATTTATTTAACAGATAGAGATCACAAGTAGGCAGAGAGGCAGGCAGAGAAAGAGTGGGATGCAGGCTCCCTGCTGAGCAGAGAGCCCGATGTGGGACTCCATCCCAGGACTCTGGGATCATGAAATGAGCCAAAGGCCGAGGCTTTAACGCACTGAGCCACCCAGGCGTCCCTAAAATTTCTTTTTTAAAGATTTTACTTATTTATTTAACAGAAAGAGAGAGTGTGAGGGCATAGTCAGGGGGAGCAGCAGAGGGAAAGGGAGAAACAGGTTCTCCTCTGAGTAGGGAGCTCGATGTGGGGCTTGATCCCAGGACCCTGGGATCATGACCTGGGATGAAGGCAGATGCTTAAGCAATCGAGCCACCCAGGCACCCCTTGAACATAGAATTTTTAAATCTTCCTCAACAATACCTTATTTTTTTCTAATGAGAAGTTTAATAAAATTGGGATTTTTAAAAATTTGCTATTTGACATTTTTAAAATTTCACCTTGGTTAATTCAGACCTTAATGGTAAAATTAACAATGATGAGACTAATATAATTAGAGAAGCAAAAATTACCATTTTTGAGGACTTTTACATCTCATTTTGCTAAAAGCTTTGAATGCATTGTTACATAACTGCCAGCTCAATGAGACAAATGTCACTTCTCCCATTTATAGATAAAGAAACTGAGGTTCAGGAGCACATGGGCAGCTCAGTCAGTGAAGGGCCTGACTCTTTGTTTCAACTCAGGTCATGATCTCAGGTACCTGAGATGGAGCTCTACTTAGGGCTCCATGCTCAGCAAGGAATCTGTTGTCCCTCTCTGCTCTTCCCCCTGCTCGCTCATGCTCTCTCTCTCACTTCTTCTCAAACAAATAAATAAATAAATAAACACCATCTCAAAAAAAAAAGAAAGAAAAGAAAAGAAACTGAAGTTCAGAGTAATTTGTTGTATTTCTTAATACACAGAGCCTAGCACTCCAACTCAGGTTTGTCTGAGAACAAAGCTCATGGCTCTGGCAACAGAGTGACACTACCAAGGAGAAGATCAAATCTTACCATAGTGTTTCATGATTTGCCATATGTTTCTCTTTTTCTTTTAATTGAAGTACTTCATAATCTCATAAATCAACTAGTAAATGCAATATCAGCATTTCTATTTTTTAATTTGTTTAAATTTTGTTTTATTGTGACAATAACACTTAAAATGAGATCTATCCTCTCAACACATTTTTAATGGTATATTATAATATTGTTAAACATAGGCATACTATTGTTCAGTAGATCTCTAGGATTTAATTTTCTTGAATAATCAACTCTATGCCTACTGATTAGCAGCTCCTCATTTCTCCCTTCCCCCAGCTCCTAAAAACCAACATTCTACTGTCTCAGATTCTATGAATGTGACTATTTTAGATATAGCATATAAGTGCAGTCATGTAGTATTTGTCCTTCTATAATTATCCTCAAGGTTCATCCATGCTGTCACATACTGCAAGAGCTCCTTCTTTTTTAAGGCTGAATAGTGTCCCATTATATATACATACTACAATTCTTTATTTGTGGATTGATAGACATTTAGGCTGTTCCCACATCTTGACTATTGTGATACTGCTGCAATGAACACTGGAGTCCTAATATCTCTTTGAGATCCTATTTGAAATCCTTTTCATAAATATCCAGGAGTGAGACTGCTGGATCACATGGTAGATCTTTTTAAATTTTTTAAGAGTTCAGTTTATTTTTATGTTTAATATCGATTGTTTGATTGATTGATTGATTGATTGATTTAGAGTGCATGCAAGTGGGTGAGGAAGAGACAAGGGAGAAGGAGAGAGAGAATCCTAAGCAGACTCCATGCCAACTGTGGAGCCTGACCCAAGTGCTCAGTCTCACAACCCTGATCATGATCTAAACCAAAATTTAAGAGTTGGATTCTTAACTGACTGAGCCACCCAGGTGCCCCCTGTTTTTAACTTTTTGAGGAAAATCTCCATACTGTTTTCCATAGCAGCTGTACTATTTTGCACTCTCACCAACTGTGTATAAATGTTCCAATTTCTCTATATCCTCACTAATATCTGCTCTCTTCTGGGATTTTTGTTTTTGTTTTCTTTTGTTTTTTTATAATTAGTCATTCTAACAGGTGTGAAGTGGTATCTTATTGTGGTTTTGATTTTTTCTCTGATGATTAGTTATGTTGTTTATTTTTCATTGGCTATAAATATGTACACCTTTGGAGAAATGTCTATTCAAGTCTTTATCTCATTTTTAAATTGGGTGATTATTTGTTTTTTTGTTTGTTTGTTTGCTATTGAGTTGTAGGAGTTTCTTATATATTTTGCAAAATAACACTTTCTCTGATATATGAATTGTAAATAGTTGCTTGTGTTCTTAGCTTTCTTCCTCACTCTAATGGTTTTCTTTGCTATTCATAAACTTTTAAAAGGAAAGAAAACAGGGACTTTGAATGTGTCACTGATTTACCTAAGACTGCAGAATTAGAAAACATCAGAATCAGAATTTAATTACCCTGAATAATCCATACTTGTTTGTACAAAATAAATCCACAGACTTTATTAAAGCCTTTTTGGAAACACCATATGAAACATTAACTATTTTAGAGAACTCTGAAAAATATCAGGAAATACTGGTATGAAATTCTGGTAATGAAGCCAAGAAGGAAACAGCAATATGTGACAGGCCCTCTGGGCAACATCTGCTTTTGTTTTAAAAAGTACATTTTTTATGTGAAATTACTCTGGAAGAGGCTACTGGCATCTCTTATTCAAGTCAATTCCATACATAATATATAGTTTATGTCCACCATCTGAGGAAAAGGAACACCCAATTATACCTTAATGTGTCCACTGAACCTATCTGCTAAATGCCATGGCCTGTTTGTGGGTTGATTAAACAATTTCAATTCTCACTGCGAACTGCTAACTCATATATATTTGATACAATCTCTTATCTTTGTGGATTACATTAATAATATCTGGTGGTGTTGTTTTTTCATTCCTAACATATAAGATTTATCCCATTACTTGGTAACTGAATGGAAATAGAAAATTTTTTTAATGATTTTATTCATTTATTTGTCGGAGAGAGAGAGAGAGCGAGAGAGAGCGCCAGCATGAGCCAGGGGAGAGGCAGAGAGAGAGGGAGAAGCAGAGTCCTCACTGAGCAGGGAGCCCAACATGGGACTTGATCCAGGAACCCTGTGGTCATGACCTTAGCTGAAGGCAGATGCTCAACTGACTGAGCCACCCAAGAGCCCCTAATTTTTTTTTTATATAAGATAGTTCAGATGACAGTTTTTTTATATTCAATAAAATGATGGGGAAATAAGGGAGCTCTAGTCCCTTATTTTATTCAAGGTCAATAAATACAAGACAATAAGGAAAAATGGAAAAGGTTGATTAACATGAATATTCATCAGATACACTGGAATTTTTACTTTATGGGATAACCATGTACCCTCATGTTTGAAGTGACCAATAATATATCTTCTAGTATAATTATGAGGATATATTCTGTTCCTCATTCTGATTTCATAGATGAGGAAGCTCTTATTTGAATCAGTCCCAATAAAAATTTGGAATGACAACAATCCATTTAAAAACAACCTGTTATCCTTCTCAAAGATAACATGATTATGTAATCTCGTTGTGCAGAAATAGTTCTTTCCTGTCTTAGAAAACATGAATGTTCTAATTACCCACTCATCTTGGTTCAAAGATTATTATAATTTTTAAATTGGATTCTTCTACAGAATATAGAGGTTAGAAAATTATTTTCTGATTGAAAAATGTGAAAAGTCAATTTACTGACTTTGTACTCTTTCTTTGATGTCTAAATATTTATAGTAATGTTGAATGATTCTACAAAAAGTACTTAATATTAGGAGTGTTCAATGATTATGTGGTATTTTAGTCATTATAAAGTGTGTTTAGAAATTGCAGGTATTTTATACAGCATCACTGTTAGATCAGCCATATCCAGGCTACATCTTTATGCATCCCAGAAAAATAAACCAAATGAGGGAAGCCTGTCAGTGAAGTTCACCATGGTCTATCTTCAGAATTGCTGCTGCCATATCAAGCATGTGCAATCTAGCCAGATTTTTAAAACCACTGCAGTTAGCAATACTGACTGATTTTGAAGTACTGTGATCGTTTTTCACCCAGTATGTATATGAGATGTATAAGGTTTCCAAGAGGAGATTTTGGAGGCAGGGGACACCAAATATGTATAACCATACTTTAGTGTCCTGCACAAATTTATACCCAAGGTGAGCCTCCAGCAAACAAAAGTTTAATGAATGAATAAATGTTATTAAGACAAATTTTACATGGAGTGGCCAAATAAAATCAGTTCTAGAAGCTCTAATTTAATCTGACAACCCCATCCTGTCTATACAAATTTGATCTAGGGAGAATCAGAACATTTGGGCTTCACTGACATCATTGGCTCCGTGTTCTGTAAGCCAGTAAATATTTATGCTGAAATGGTACCTTTACACTGGAGGAACTGAGCAGATTATAGGAAAAATATATCAACATCCCTTCTAGTTTAGTATCAGTTGCATTTAACATGGTGCATCAATAGCCAATACTGAGCGGCCACTGAATCAGGAACTTCCCCAAGTAGTATTTGCTGATGATTGTAATTAAGTGACTGTAGTCCATAGTGATCAGTTCAAGAGTAGAAAAAATGAAAGAGAAGGAAAGAAAGAAAATGGTATATAAGGAGACGCAGCAGAAGGAGGGAGAAGAGAGCAAAAGAGATAAAAGAAGACATAGGCAGAGTAAAACTATTCTATGCAGATGCTTTCTGGTGCTGTCCTGGTCACAGGTGAGAGTATTCTACTTTTCGGATGTGCTGTTTAGAGCTCTAGTAGTATTCAGAGAATAGACTGAAAGAAGATGATTAGCAGATGGGCAGATTTTATGCCTCCTTATCCTATTTCTTCTTTCAAATAGGGTAGTTCTACCTTTATATATAGTTTCAAGATATTTCTATAGATATTTCATGTGAAGAAGGAGTTCTGCTACTTTCAGTGGCCCCTCCATTATTACGTTTTTCAAATAATCTCTCTATCTAGGGAAGAAATAATAGGTAAGGAATAAGGAGGCAAAGAGTAAGGAGGTAAAGATTTAGGCAATTATCTTCATTCTGTATTTGACACATCCTATGTTTCGGTCTGCAATCCACCACCCATTAGCTACAGAAAACAGACCTTCGATATGGATCTTTTATAGTTCCCATTTCTAACTGCAAAATCATCTTTTATGTCCCCTGCTGAACTTAGACTTTTCCTAAAGTGGAAACCTCATTTGTCTCCTGACATGCTCTATAATTTCCTTCTTCCATAACCTCCTTGCTCACCTACTCTCTTCCCTACCTAAAATACTCAGTTACTGAGATTTCTAACCAGAATTCACATCTATCTTTCAAAGGCTTCCTCGGATGGAAGTGTGTTTCAGTGCCTTTCCTGCAATTCCCATCTGGATGGGAAATTTTCCTTCTCTGTATGATGTACCACAAACATATTATGCATTATACATTTGCTTTTAGTTTTTGTTAAGATCAATTATAAAATTAGCAGCACAGTATACTGGGGAAGGGCAAATGCTCTGGGATGAGAATGCCTCAGCGCCAGTCTCGCTTTTGCCACTTAACTCAGTGCATGACTTGAGCCAGTCATTTAAGCACTTGGTGCCTCAGATTCCTTAAATGCAAAATGAAAAAAACAAACAAAACAAAACAAAACCCTTTTTCATAGGCATTTTGTGAATTTTAAAAAAGAAAACAAACAAAAATAGCATTTTGTACATGGTGAACTCTATGAAGCTACTGATTAATATGATTATTTTTATGAATATGTGTTATTTCCCCAAAAGACAGCAAGGGCTTTGTACAGGATGTATGCTTTATTCCATTATTTATACATTAGAGAATACATAAAGGTGCTTGATATGTAATAGGTAAAGATGATTTTTTAATTGAGTTGAAATGAATTAAATCAGTATCTTCTTTATGGTTCCCCTGTAATAGAATCTTGTAAATTTTTCCTCTTTTTCTCTGGGTTTCCTGATACAGTTCCAACATTGGTGATTACATTTGGTTTATAATGTTCCTGGTGTGCTTTAATTGGAAATGTTGTTTTCTTGTCTCCCAGAAGGGTACATAGAAGAGGAAGCATGCAACGATTCCACTCGTAAGTGGCTACATTCCAGTGTGATGTAAAGGGAACTAATTCTCTTCACCCCTGCCCAGCAGAGCTCTGTGGAGGCAATACATACATCTTGTAAATGAAAACTCTTCATGAGGTGCCTTCATTTATCTCTTGAAGCAATAAGCACAATGGCTAATATGCAATGGGAGCTTACTACACTCACATCAGTATGATAGATTTCTCAGGTGTATTTTGTATTTATCCCTGCAACAATGTTAAGAAGAGGGTGGTATGATTATTCCTTTTTTCCCAGATAAAACAATGAACTCAGAGAATTTATATGATATGCTCAAAGTTGCACAGCTGATGAAATAGAAGAATCAGGATTTGAAGACAATTCTCTCTGGCTCCAGAGAATGTAGCTTTTGTCAGAATGATTCTTTATACACTAATATTGAAAGTCTTTCTTTAACTTGAATATCTGTCTTTATTAATAGAATATTTTCAGTGACTTATAGCTCAGAACCTTCACAGAGAACACATTTTAGTAAGAAGAACACTAAAGCATTTAAACCCTGTCATAGCAGATGGAAAAGTACATAAAGTATTATGGCAGGATAATAACAAACTATTAATTAAGAGCTATGGTCCTTAGTATTTCTTTTTGCTCCTTGCTGTTCCTCTCATTCACACCAAGATTTTGTATTACAATAATCTGGGGTTCTGAGGTTCAAAAATAAAGCTGGGAAAGACAGCATGTAAAGGTTGTGTTATAAATTAAAAACTTGCAAAAGCATACAAAATGTCAGGCTACCACAATCAAGACTAGACAAAATACTCTTGACAGGGTAAAGAAAACGGAATGAAGAATCAGGAAAGGAAAGAGAAGCTATTTGAGTGGTTTAGTCTCCATGAAGAGGTCTTATCCCTTGTCCACATTTGGTCCAGACAGAGGTACAATATGGTGACTACTAATTACTAAGTTCAGATTGGTTTTGGAATACATAGCAGACAGAAACACCTTGGAAGCTAAAAATTCCTCTTAATTTTTACACAGTCAGGACGCAGGGTGATGCAAAAAAAAAAAAAAAAAAAAAAAAAAGTCTGCAAAATGGTCAGGCCCAAAGACTTGAAACACCCTCATAAACTCTTCATGTGCTTCAGAGTATCACAGGGCACACAGAATATTTTTCCTGACTCCTAAGCAAAGCCATCTATGTTACAGACTAATACAAGACAAGATTATTCATGGCACCCACCTCCATGGAATGAAATCCAAAGTCCTGTGAAGAACAAGAAGGATGAGCAGATGTAGGACAGAATAACACACGGGCCAATTGCCAGCAACTTCATGAAATGCCACTATATAATTTTCTAAGCAACCCTGGCATAATTCAGCATGAGGGATAGAGTAGACCCTGAACTGAAAGTGGTCAAATTCTCCCATCCTGAAGAAAGGGGGCTCATAACAGGAACTTAATTTCAAATGCAGAAAATATAGTTATTTTGTGCATTATTGAGCTTAAGATCTGAAATCCATAACTATTCATAACTATTTTAACTTCACTAAATCAATCTTAGCCAATATTTTCAGAAATATAGTTTACTCAATTTAAATAAACTAATTTAAAAGACACCCTAAAATGTACACATAAACTGCATTAAATACTAATTCTGTGACTCTGTCCCTACCCTTTTTGTAGATAGCTTTTTTAGAAATGGAACATCACTATTGATATTTCTATTGGGAAACTTATAGCTCTTTCTTCATTGTCTCCTTTTGGCTTGAAATAACTTTAATGAATGAAATTAAAATACTTTAACCCTTTACTACATCTTCTTTAGAAAATTGCTCAAAAGGTTATATATTGTTAAAGTTAGCACACTTGTTTTAAAATTTTTTAACAGAAGACATGATATAAATTTTTTTTCTCTTAAAGGAAATACATAGAAATGATAAAAAAATTTTTTTCCATTTATACAATCGGGACAATAACATCACTTCGTAATGCTAAAGTGCTCAACATACTGCCAGGCATATATTAAGCACTCAATAAATGTTGGCTTTTGTAACTATTATTATTATTATTATTATTATTATTATTACTATTACAGCTGTTTGTTGTTTTAAGAAGCTTAGAACTGTATTTGTATTCACAAAAGTCAGATAAATTAAGCCAAAAGGTCAAAGGATAGTGCTGCTTACTAGCGATGTGGGAAGGGAGGAGAGAGCTGAAGACATCAGCCACATCTGATGCAAGAGACTCAAGTGAAAGATTAAATGCCATCTTCAAAATCATTTATGCACTCTAAATCGGCAATGAGTATTAAGGAAGGCACTTGTTGTGATGAGCACTGAGTGTTTTATGAAAGTGATGGGTCACTAAATTCTACTCCTGAAACCAGTATTACACTATATGTTAACTACAATTCACATAAAAATTTGAAACAAAAGAAACAGTAAAATAAAATAAATAAAATAAAATAAAATAAAATAAAATAATATACACCCTCAGGCACTAGAAGTGCTTGAAGAATGAATAAGGTGAAATGATATGACACTTCAGAGAACCTATCAAAGCAAACCTTTGTGGTGAAGCTCTATTTAATGAGGATACAATATGAAAACTCTGGCTCTCACAGCCCAAATCCAACCATCCAGCCACACAGCCTGGTGCTAGATGAACTTCAAGTATCTTCCTTGAGTTTTAAGGAGTCCCTCCTATAATGCCAATAGACCTGAAATACCCTGCTCCCCACCCCTCCAAATTCCGTTTTGAGAACTTCGTCTTTTCTTGCCATTTGCCTTAGTCAGAAGTTCGTGGTCTACCTTTCCGATCTTCCACAGTCAAACTAAGTAATAGTGAAGGAGGCAGATTTCTGTCAGGCACTCTATGCCTAGCATTTATTTATAAATTCATTGCAAATATACTTGTCAAACATTTATCAAGACCCTACATGCATGCTAGATACTTTTCCATATTCTAGTGATCCAGAAAACTGGCTCTTGGCAACTTAATGATTCTAATGATAAGAAACAGAGGTAATAAGGGAATAAATAAATGAGAGGAAAAAGTAATTTCTTTTAATAATAACTGTTGTAATTCATAAAAAATAGTTGATATAGTGGAAAAAGACTAGGGTGGTGGAGGTGGAAGATGTGCACTTTATATTGTATTATATAAAGAAGCCACATTTGACATTCTGGGGTCTAGGGTTTTAAGAATGAACACTCTATTCAGAAGTTCTAAAGGCACAAACAATATTGGTGCATTGGAGGAATAGAAAAAAGGATAGCGTCATTGGCTCACTGTCTACCAGCAGAGAGTGGGAGGGAATGAAGTTAGAGAGGAAGGCAAAAGTCATGTTATGTAGACTTTTGTGCCCATCATAAGGAAGAGATGGAGTTTGACTTTTCTTTTATGAGCAATGGAAAGTTATGGAAAGGTTTTTTGGGGGGGAATACATGATCTGATTCATGTTTTGTAATGATATTGAACAGACAAGAGGAGCTTGAGGGAAATAATTTAGGATGTTGTTTCAAGAGAAAAGTGATGGTTGTTTAGATCACAGTGGTAAAGCTGAAGAGGGAGACAACTGAACATTGGATAAAAGACACACTTCTGGTAGAATAAATAAGAAGTTTGAGTTTATGGATAATTCCATAATTATCAATGGGGGAGCATCACCAAGGAGGAAGTCTGTGGTAGTGACATGTCATTGCACAGAGAGTAACTGGGGTGGGTGAGGAAGCGGAGGGATAAGAAAATACATTCACCCTGAGTTTGTAGAGAATCTTGAATGGTTTAAAGATGTCTAATAAATAGTTGCCTAAGGCAGAATATTCAAGAATAAAGAAGAGTTTTCGGCATTTCTTCCTTGTGATTTCGGTACTTGGTTATATAATTCTAACCTCAGCCTCCTGTAAAAGAATTCCTTTTTGTCTTAAGTCTTTTTTGGTGTGAGAGAGGGAAGGACATAAAGGAAGCTTACATGTTACATTTATGAGCTTATGAGACAAAAATACCTACATCCTTAGTTTACCTCTTGGGATATTTGACAGAAAAAGGGCCAGTCTTGAGCTAAGAAACAATTTGTGCTCTTGTACTTCTTATTCCTATTAATGTAAATTGTTTAATGAAAAGAAATTCAGATTGAAAGTCAAAAAACAAATTTTGGTGGGGAGGTCTCATTAACTAGCTCTGTGATAAGTCACATAACACTGAGTGTGTCTCATTTCCCATTTTATAGTTACAGTGTTTCTTCTTCCTCCAGGATTCAAAGATAATCATGCTTATCATGCATAAGGCATTCTAGGGAAAAGTACATTTGAAATACAATCCCTACTAGTCCAATCTTTAGATGTAAAATTGAACCACTAAGTGATTTAGAGACTTGCCCTAAGAAGTACACACACTGAGTAGCATAAACTGATTTTATATATTGAATTCTTGGCTTAAAATACCTCATTTGTACCAGAATTCAATCTGCTTTTCAAAACTCATGTTTTAATAACTAAAACCTAACACTCGATCTTTAAACATCAATGAGTGAAGATGCAGGTGCTTTTCAACTCTAAGAGTGGATGTGATCATCCTTACAGACAGGAACATGTGGGAAATACAAAGTAGTTAATATAAACTTAGACTAAAATGTGTACGTTTTTCAAAAAGATTTACCTTGTCAAATCCCTTATGTATAACGTTGACTATGACTAATTCTTTATTACTATATTTACAAACTTTTACTAAGGTCTGAAGAGCTTGAAGGTTAAATATCACAAAAATAATTAAGAATTGCTTAAGTCCAATAACTGATCTTTCTTATTGTCCTTTCTTAGTGGGTAGGTAAGTCATTAAAATAGCATGTAACCATCATACACATGCACACAGCTTCAAACGTCTAGAACTGGTATATGGTATATTTTGATTCTTATGTTATTATGCAAAATATTTTAACACCCAGTTAATACACTGTGTGCCTGAGTTGGTTATCAGTCTTCCCCATTGTGATGTATTTGGTTAAACTGTGGCAGGTGTTTACATGGATATTATTGATGATTTAAGCAACTTGGCTCAGAGGTTTTTTTAATAACTCTTGCTGAAGAAGAGGTAATAATAGTGGACAATACTGTCATCTGTCATACCATACTTCAGGATGTTCCCATTAAGAGGGAACCGCTCAGCAGTTTTTCCAAGGTGTTACCTATCAGCTACACATATCTCCTTATTTTCAGTTTCATTCTGTGTCAACATAAATTAATAGTGGTTTTACAAGTTAATTTCTTTTACTATCCAGTGCTTTCTCCGAGAGCATGTAATGAATTCATATGCAGCAACGAACACATCTCTCATATCTATAACAGCACTTTTATCTAACATATTTGGCCTGTAAGTTAGCAAGACATAAAGTGATCTAACCAAAACAACGAGCAAAATCACATAGGATACCTGCCCCATGCATCAATGCTGTATAGAAAATCAGGTTACAAATATATAATTTGATGTAGTGGTAGAGTATACCGCTGAAAAGAGCATCCTTTGGAGTATGAAGGTGCTGGTAGAGATCATTTCTTACCCCTTACTAGCAGTAGAATCATGGCACTTTATGAGACCTCTCTAAATTTCAGACTTTATCTTTAAACTGGGGACAATGGAGTAGTTACCTCAGATGATATATTGCAGGTGATATCCTTAATACACCTGGCATATATTAAACACCTAAAATTATAAAGAATATCGTTGATACTATTAAATAACAGAAATGAATGATGTTTCTATTTGTGGTGGTTTTAACACTGTGTCCACTAATTCTTTGAGAGCCCTCCTACCAAAAGATTGAGTGTATCTCCCCATTAAATATGGACTGGACTTAATAACTTACTTCTAACAAATGGAATGTGGCAGGAACTACTGTGTGCCTTCTAAGTCATACATTGTGGTAAAGTTCCCATCTGCGTACTCTCTCTCTCTGTCTCTTTTGGGACACATGTGTTTGGAGCTCTATAGCTATGTGAGAAGTCCCTGAAGCCACTGTGCTATAGAAAGCACATGGAGCTAGAGAGATAACCAAGGAGGGCCAGTTTTTCTTTCCCCCAGCTGTTTGATGTGTCCAGTGCATAGTCACTACCATTTGCCAGACATAGGATGATTCCAGCCCCAGCAAAGTTCTGATTGTCACTGCATAAGAAATCCTGAACTAGACTCCATTGTTCAAGCCACTTTTTGGGGGGTGGGGGAGCTTTTAAGCAGCAATAGGTTACCAAAATACTATTACTAGGTTAACCCATTTTATCTTTCTGCCTTTTTTTTTTTTTTAATATCTCCCTTTTGACATCTCAGTTATCTACTTTTCTTACGGACAGAATAGAAATATTTATTTTTAAATGGTGGAACTGCCCCTCATAGGTCTGTATGTACGAGGCTAAAAGATATGGAGAGCAAAAGATGCTCTCCAGGTCGTAGGTATGGATAAAGGTATGCAATCTTTTATGGGAGAGACAACGATTCAGTCTCTGTAAACGCTGATGGGGGCACTAGACAGCTATGTCATATTTCCTAGGCAGTAGAGCTAGTGACAGGGTATGGATTTAGAATCACTGGACACATAGTTGCAATCTGCCCTGAGATTGCATTGCAATTACAAAGATCCATTCACAAAGTACCACTCTCCTGAAAGCGATCTATAAATACACATGTGACTATCCTAGATGTTACAGGGTTTCATACCTGATGGAAAACCACCTTCAAATGATTATCCACTCCTGCAGAAAGTGTTAAAAACCTTTAGATCATAAAACCTTGGAGTATTTGATCTGACGTGGACACTCCAGGCTTCATTACAAAATATCCCAAGAGATAATATGGGACAAAAATGGCCTGATCAAGCCAAGCCACTGCTGAAAGCATTATTGTTGTTTTTTTTTTTCCTTTCTGATTTTCATCTCCAAACTTTAGTTAATTTATTAATTAAAAGGTGTGGTGCATTGATCAGCTTATCATGTTTGTTTTACAGAATAGTTATTGAACATAGCACTGAGATTCCATCAAAGGACAATACTTATTCTGCAGTTTTGTTTCAGGAAATTTCATAGGAGAGAACTTTCTGTAACTTTAAATCAAGCTCAGTTACAGAGTTATTATATGACCTCAGAATTGTGTGTTTGTGGCAGAAATTTAAGCTTGCCAGATACTGGTGCTCAGGGTCCTGCAGTCTTCTTCAATATGACTATTCAGGTTCATGTGCACAGAAAAGGTGAGACACTCAAACTCAGGAGGAAGATCCATCTCCCACAAATATATGTTGAAATTTGGAGTTAATCTGCATTTTAAAAAATGTTAGTTTGTAAAAGTTGGCAGTATAGGAAAAAATTATGCTTACCTTCTTATTTTTTTTTCTTTACCTCTTTTCTCAGTATTCCTACAATTTTCACCAGCAAGTCTTTAAACTTATAAATTTCAAGTGCTCCCCTCTGCCCTGCTTTGTCAGTCTTTCCTTGGTATGCCTCTAATGCATGGGATTTTCAAGGTCCAACTGTTTGGGGATGGGAAGGACAAAGCAGAATTTTGTTTGCTCCTAATGTTCTCTGAAATATGTGACAAGCCCTGCAGGAAATAACATTTTGGATGCCAAACTCTCATTACCACATTAATTGCCTCTGTCATGACAGTTTGGGCCTGAGCAAATGTCTGGAAACCCGCTGCGCTCCTCAAGAGAACCACACAGGCCAAGGGAAAGTGGGTTTGGAGTTCCCCAAGCAGTCAGCTAAAAGGTGCTGTTATCAACACATGCTTGGGATTCATCTTTACCACTTGAGTCACTGTTAAATTGGTGGGGAAGTGCTGTCAGAAATCTTTGTCTCTAAAAACTTATGGAAAATATTCAGGATAACGAAGTAAAAATACAGTTAAATTATATTTTATCTGCATGGCATTTTCACAAGTGATTGTTCAATTGACTCTATGTCCAAGTCACACAGGGTGGTGGGGGAGGGGCTGGTGGAGGCCTGAACATAAAAGCTCCAAATGGGCTTTAAGCTTCCCTTCATCTGCAGTAGTACGAATGCTGCGTAATCAGAGCAGCTCATGAAGGGGGTTTTGAACTGCGTGGACAGTAAATAATATTTGAAGTCGAGGCAAAATCCAAAATCCCCTTAATACTCTCCCCTGCTCATATCATTAATCTTAAAGTAGTCTTTTTAATTAATATCATTAGAGGCTTTATTTATTGAAAGTCAGGGTAAAGATGAAAAGTACCATGTAATGGAGATTATTATTTTCTTTTTTTAAGCCCCAAAGGAAAACCCCGTGCAGTTTTTCTTCCTCTTTCAAGTTCTGATATTTAAATAACTACAAGATGTAAGGGAAAGAAATTGGTGAACAGAGCATGTGAGAAGTATGACTGATTGCAGAGAGAACATATCTTTGATCTCCTCTACGTCATCATGAAGTCTGAGGAAATAGGTTTCAGTGATACTGATACTATCATAAACAGAGGGTGTTCATATAAATTGGTACAATCTGTTTCATGAAGCAACTTATAAACAAAGGCTCTTAATTATGAAAAAATGCAGAAAAATGTTCTGACGTAGATGCATCACAATTCTTGCCGTATGGAAATTTTGGTAAACCTATTATTGTTTGTTATTGGAATAAAGACTATGTGACTGTACTAAAGAGACCCCAGATAAAGTTTAGATGAGAGAGTTTACCTATATCTTACATCAGCATCTTGCTAGTCCAGGATAACGTGATAGCTCTGTAGCTGGGGTCATTCAGACACCCATTTTTTTTTTTTCCCTCTTCCAGCTTCCTATGTCGTTTCTTTGTCTAGATGGTCAAAGTTGGGTTACTACCACCTCTGGCATCTAGCCTGTGGAAAAGTGCAAAGTATGAGCACTAAGTACTTGCACTTTTAAAGAAGCAGATTTGAAGGTGCACCCATCATTTCCATTTGTATCCAGTTGGCAAAACTTAATCATCTGAAAATATCTAGCTACAAAGAATAACAGGTCTAGTTTTTAAAGTGAGCAGCCATGTACACTTTTTAAAATTTGATGGTGCAATGACTTTAATATTAAAAGGAAGAAGGAGGAAAAATAAATATACTGGAGACACTAGGAGTCAATGTCATCAGGTCTGATAACAGAGAGGTACATCAATATATTTTGAGGTATTTATTTTTATGGAATGGTGTAACATCAGTAAGTGATTTTACCAAAAATTTGTAGCACTGAGAAACACATATTATGTGTGTGTTTGTGTGTGTAGCTGTACATCACAGCTAAGTCACTTAGATGTTGAGTTTCCCTCCAAAATATGGGTGGACCTCATTCAGCCATGTGAAGGACATCCCATAAGGAAGAGGGAATTCTGGATTAGACTGCCTTTGGACTCTGGCTGCAACGTCAGCCCATCTAGGCCTATAGCCTGCCTGCCTACCTGCAGTTTCTGTACTTGGCAGCCCCCATGATTGCATGAGACAATTCCTTAAAATAATTCTCCCTCCACACACACAGGCATACTTCCACACACATATATAAACTCTTAAAATTATACTGTATATCCCATAGAATCTAAAAAAAAGAAGATGCATTCCTGAGGCATAGGATACTGAAGTTAATATAGATTAATCAGGTATCTTTATAAATTATATTATGGAGATTTTATATACTCTGGCTTGTTTTTTTCCCACTTCATTTTGAAATTAAAAAAAAAAAAAAAGAAATTAGAAAAATATAATTTGGGGTGCCTGTGTGGCTCAGTGGGTTAAGCCTCTGCCTTCAGCTCAGGTCATGATCTCAGGGTCCTGGGATTGAGTTCTGCATCGGGCTCTCTTGCTCAGCAGGGGGCCTGCTTCCCTCCCCACCCCCCGCCTGCCTCTCTGTCTATTTGTGATCTTTCTCTGTCAAATAAATAAATACAATCTTTTAAAAATAATAAAATATAAAATATATAATATACCAATATTATATTATATAATAATATAATATAATAAATAATATAAATATATAATTATTGTATTTGTATATCATATATAAATATATGACATATCATATATGTGATATACATTTATACCATGATATATATTTATATATGATATATAAATATGATAAACCTTCATATTTTTTGTCAATTTTCCCTTTGTCACCTGTGTTTCTTATTGGGCCAAGTTGCTGCATTGTTATTTGATATATATAGATATTCATAATTACCTTCATATACATTATGAAGTATCTTTATTTGTCATCTTTACTGCGTTTTAGCTGAAAACGTGTACTTCAAACAACTTAGCTCAACCTTTTCTTTTCAAAATTTAAAATAACATTTTTTAAAAATTTAATTTAAATAGTGTGTGTGTGTGTGTGTGTTCCAAAAAATTAAAATAAAATAAAATAACATTGTATTGGGTGAATCACTTTTACGTGTCATAGTTTTGGGGTTTGCTTTGTACTACAATCTAAAGTCTTTTATTTCCTTTATTAAATCAGTTATAATCATTTACATGTATTGGTAAGAAGAATGTTTGATCTTAATTTTAGTGTATTATTTTATGTTTACCCATCTTTAGAAGGCTTTTCTCCCTCCTTAACTGTATCTTCTCTGTTGTCTCTTTTCTCCCTTTCAGTTCACTGATTTTTTCCTAATATTTATAAAACTTCAATGATTGTTCCAGAGATTACCTTTATATTATGTTTTCTTAAAATACTTATTTCTATATTTCTATATAGAGTAACTATTAGTTTCAAGCTATGAAAAATAATACAATTTATTTTGTCCTTTCCCCCTCTTTTCTATCCTTCTCTTCTTTAAAAAAATTTTTTTTTTTAATTTACTAGAGAGAGAGGGAACACACAAGCAGGGGGAGTGGCAAAGAGAGAGGGAGAAGCAAGACTCCCTGCAGAACAGGGAGCCTGATGCAGGACTCAATTCCAGGACCCTGGGAAGCATGACCTGGGTCAAAGGCAGTTCCTTAACTGACCGAGCCACCCAGGTGTCCTCTATCCTTCTCTTCTATTGACAGATTTGGCCTATTATATACTCTTCCTTAGTATTCAGTTTTTGTACAATTAATTACACTTCCACTTTTACTAATTGATTTGTCAGGTTTATGTCATAATGTTTGACTCCTAGCTGTAACACATGATATAATTTGTAAGTTCTCCACTTTCCCCTCATCCCCTTCTGAATATTTTTAGTTACTTAATTATGTTTGTATTCCATTTTGCCAATATGGTCTACATTTTCCTCTAGAACTTAGTTTTATCATTCAATATATTTGATGCTTACAGCTTTGGCTAAATTTTCAACCACCAACTCTTGGCAGGCAGTATTCATTCTCTATTCAATTCCTCAAGAGATTCTTGGGAAAAACTATTTGTCTGTAGCTTCTATAATTGAAAGATCTTGGTTGGATATAAAATCCATGTCTCAACCTTTATCTTCTTAAGAATATTTTAAGCCCAGTGTCTTCTGGAGTTGAATAATAGGGTATAGTAGCCTGAGGGAAATTCTCTCTCTCAATCTCTCTCCTTTCTCTTTACAAGTGACTTGATCTTTTGCCTTACTGATAAATGTTTATTTTAACACTCCAATAACTTACTAAGTTATACTTAATATTAACCATTGTATTTCATTTCTCCTAGGACACAGTACAACTTTCAATCTACAGATTCAATGCTTCCTGTCATTATTACATTTTGAAATATTTAGTCTGTTCCATTGGTGTGAAACATTCTCCTTTGACTATCTTCTAAATCTATCATTTTCCAACCATCCTTAACTCCTCAATTGTTTGTGGGTATTATTTTGGGGGAAGAGGTTGATTCTTTATTTCTATTTTCCATATTCTTTTTTTTTTTTTTTAAAGATTTTATTTATTTATTTGACAGAGAGAGATCACAAGTAGGCAGAGAGGCAGGCAGAGAGAGAGAGAGGAGGAAGCAGGCTCCCTGCTGAGCAGAGAGCCTTATGCGGGACTCGATCCCAGGACCCTAAGATCATGACCTGAGCCGAAGGCAGCGGCTTAACCCACTGAGCCACCCAGGCGCCCTATTTTCCATATTCTTTATTGTGTTTCACATCATCTCCTTTCTTGTGTGTCACTCAATTTCATCTTCAATTCTAAGACTGTTTCCTTCATTTCCTTCCTGAATTTCACCAGTCCATATACTCTTTTCTCATTTTTAAGCCATATCTTCTCGAGTTCTTCTACTTGAAGTTGTGTTCTTCTTTCATATGTATATTCATGGCTGAATCCTTTGTTAAAATCTTTCATCTATAAGGACATATTTACTAAGTATTTTTCCTCCCTTTTAAGTTTTACTCTTTATTTTTATATTTTTTCATTTGCAAAATTTTTATTATCATATTGTTGTTCTGGATCCCTTAGAGTTATTACTGGTTGAAAGAGTTGGGCTTTTCTGAAACAGTTGTGCTGTTTGTCTTATTTTTATTTTTGGTTCATAGGGGATGACAACATCCAAGACCATCATCTAGGTTTACTACCTCAAAGGCTGCCTCTTCTGTCACTTGCATGTTTAAATGTTTTCTTAAAATATGGTGCCTCTGTAGGCTTTCATTTTGTCTCTTTGAAGACAGCTAGGTTTAGGAAGGCTTCTGTCCTTACTGCATACCCTAGCATCCCACTGGCTATTGTAACCAATCTTTTTTCAAGACAAATGATGCACACTTAAGTAACATAATTTTGCTAGAACTTCTGAGATTTGCTATCCCAGGACTCTCACCCAAGCTCCTTTACTGGAACCTTACTTTACATGCCTCCACTCTCTACCTTTCCTGTGTGAGGGTTTTGCCTGATCTCTTCCATCATATCTCAGCCCTCCAACACTTGCAATTCAGGAGGGGTAACTGATCTTTGAGAATATAGATATAGATATAGATATAGATAGTAAGTTCTCTCTGGAATCTGCTGCTTCTTGACCCCTCAGAGCTCCATTGTAAAACACTCTGCCATTTCATGCACAAGGTGCTCTAGCACCACAGCTTCTTACACGTCTTTATTAATAAATTCTTTGCCTTATATTGGCATTTATGCATTCTGTCTTATCACTCCACTGAAAGCTTGACTTTTCCCCCTTTATGCAAATTTTTTTTCAATTAACGAATAAGAGATGTCCCTATATTTATAGCTGCACCATTTCAATTTCACTAAAGAAACCAAATCCACAGTAGGTAAATTGTATGCTGACATTCCCATGACAAGTAGTGAAAAAGAAGGTACTAGAACTCAGGTACTTAATTCTCATTTGCCATACATATTACCTTTATCCTCTCTGATACTCTACACACAACTAGGGGACACTGGTGCTTTGCTTTTTATATCCAATCTAATGTTAATCAATGTTTTAGTGATGTTTACATATGTATCATTAATTACTTATAAAAGATTGTTTACAGGGGACCTGGGTGGCTCAGTGGGTTAAAGCCTTTGCCTTCAGCTTAGGTCATGATCTCAGGGTGCTGGGATCGAGCCCCAAATCGGGCTCTCTGCTCAGCTGGGAGCCTGTTTCCCTTCTGTATCTGCCTGCTGCTCTACCTACTTGTGATCTCTCTCTCTCTGTCAAATAAATGAATAAAATCTTTAAAAAAAAAAAAAAAGATTGTTTACAAAGTCCTTAAATTTAATTGCTTCTTGGTTGCCCTAGGTTGGTGGTCAGCTATTATGTACCAGGAAAGCCATACTGCTTATTGTTTGCTGATAACCATTATGATTGTTCTGCTATACCAATTATCAAATACTTGAAGATCATCTTTGGTTTTGTCTACAATAGTGAATAACTGATATAATTTGGGTTCAGCTGGGGGTTGGCAATACAATGTTTACATCAGGTCTAGATTATATGTGTATATATTTATGTGTGTGTGTGTGTGTGTACATACACACAATTGATATGTATATATGTTTAATTTCATGTAATTAATGGCAATAAGAATTTTTGCTCAACTGAAAAGAAAGAAAAGAAAGAGCAGTGAGGTAGAACTACTGAGATCACCACCATTTTGGGGGAGTCCTTGAATGATATAATATCTTGTTTTCATTTCTTATTTATAAACATACTGAAAGTTATGGGAAACAAAAGGAAAAAATAACAGGGCATACAGGCAAATTGCCCATCAGATGATATTATCTGGTACTACAAGGAGCTTTTAGAGATAAAGAAAATACCACAAAATCATTTCATAATCAGCATTCTAAACACAAATCTGCCCTAAATACGACAAGAGACATTGCACAGCCATTTTTAATTTCAGAGGTTACATCTCCTCTGCAGAATTCAGCACTCTCACCAAATGCTTACAGAAATTATTTTCAAGGCTCTGATACCATAAAGTGAAAAAGATACAAATGATCATGAGCATGTGGTTGAATCCACTAACTTCTGCTTTATCTATAATAGTTTAAGTCATTGGAGTTTTTAATTGTTTAAACCACTTCAGTCAGATACTGTGACGATTCTCATTCACCAACCAATATCTACTAGTGAGTAGCAATCTACGTGCTCGGCTTTAAAAAATCTGGTGCTCTAATGAATGTGTGGCAGAAGGTGCATGACAAGATTACTAAGTAGTTCACCCCATGGTCTCTTTTTCTCTTGGGTTTTTCTTTTTCAATAATAAAGTCTGAGCAAACTACGTGCCACCTGAGATGGGCAATTTGTCTGTGGGCCAGGTTTTGCACCCTTCTTTAATTGGCTAGTATGTTGTTTCTAAGTCAGCAAAGAGAATTTAGAAAACACTCACATGGTTTTATCTAAAGATTTGTTAGATATTTTTTAGAGCCAGCCCTGTTTATGCAAATGCACTTCAAAACCAATAACCTACCAGTAAGAAGAATCACACTTTTTCCATAATAGAGGGAACCTTTGAGAAACATCCAATTAATAGGACATACTATTTTGAATGCAAGCAGTTGCTCTGGTCAAGGAAATTTCTGAAGGAACAATGGAAGCTCTGTCCTCCAGAGGTTTGTTGAAGTGGTCACTGAGGTCACAATAGTGATGGCTTGAGTCAAACCATCCATTAATGTGAGCCAAAGAAGATCTACCTTATCTTGTCTGGCAATTTGCTGAGCTATGTCTACTGTATCTCTAGCAATAGATATAAGTAAGCTAAATCATCATGTAGAAAATGTTTAAGATTTCAAAAATCATGCTTACCCAGAGAGAAGAAGAAAGAAATAGACTAGCCTTTACAAAGTAGAGTGACAAGATCTGAGGCTGTTGATTCTCACTCCTCTCAATAAAAGCCAGCCCTCCATTCACCCATTCACTCATTATCAGCATCAACAACAGTGACAAAAATGTATGTTAGCCTAGAACACTCAAGTTATGCCAATAAAAGACCAAAAATTCCCTCTTTCTCACTGGAAATTCTAACTGGCAATATTTTGAGACTGGAGAATAAACACTTCAGAAAGTTACAGATGCTCTCTTTCCTCACTAGACAAAACCTTGTCATACTGTGAGTAATACGATTCAAATTTTATAAATCCCAGAGATAGCTGATTTATTATTATATAAAGTATAAAGGAGACATCCCTTTTTCACACAAGTTCTCAGTGTTAACCCATTAGACAGACTATTTCTGATAACAAGGACATGGTGAAATGATACTTGATTAATCTTAATGAGGCTATACAAAGACAGGACTCTATGCTCCTAAACCGTTTAATCAAGGGGTTTTACAAAAATCTCATTTTTCTATTTTTATAGACAAATCAGGGTGATTTGAAACCTCTCTGAAGGTTTAAAGTGAATTCTGGGGGTGCCTGCGTGGCTCAATGTGTTGGGCCTTTGCCTTCAGCTCAGGTGATGATCATGGGATCGAGCTCCATATCCGGCTCTCTGCTCTGCGGGGAGTCTGCTTTCCACCCCCCCTCTGCCTGCCTCTCTGCCTACTTGTGATCTCTCTCTATCAAAAAAATAAATAAAATCTTTAAAAAAATAAAGTGGATTCTGATTCTACTCATTACTAGGCTCTAATCTTAGTCAAGTTATATAATTTATCATAATTCCATTTTCTTATCTTTAAAGTGAGAATAATCATGACCCCTCCATTGTCTTAGTTTTTCTTGATAAACCAAAATATTATATGCAAAAACACCTCATAAATTATAAACTTTTATACAAGGCTTTTTGTTTTCACATTGATTGATGTTGCACTATGCTCTTTTGACTACTTCGACAGGCTAGAAGGAGGAAAAGAATAAGAATTTTATTTTCAGTTAGTTTATACATTTTGTCCCTGTCGGTTAAAATGCCAGAGAGTCGTTTTATCATTTTCTCTTTAGACAGTTCTAAAAGGTAGATATTGAATTAAATCAGCGCATCTTCTCTTCAGCTTAAATGTAAAGACTGCCAGAATCGGATTCTCTGAAATATGTTATTTATAAAATATAAATGTAGATTCACTTTTCCACCTCATCTAAGTCAGTTTAATGACTACCATCCTCTTTAGGGGGCATAGTCTCCATATTTTTCATTAGCTTTGAGAAGGGTATTTGAAATATTCTGCTATCTGTTAGAAATGCCTGATACCTGAGCGTGTTTTTTGTGTAAAGATCACTGATTTGATGTCCATCCTTCTTATCATGCCTTGCAGCATGTATCATACTGATTTTTTTTAATTTAGATGTATTTCTCTGTTGGGAAAAAGCTTAAAAATGGTATCTCATTCTTAATCTAAACAGATCTACTTAAAATATAAATAAGTTACCCTCTGAGTCCTGGATTGTTTTCATAAACTAGTTAAGAGACAGATTCTCTCTAAAACAGGATAACACAGTCCTTTACAATGACAGTGAGGCAAACCTAATTGAGAATTTCAAACAACTTCATGCTCTTTTGTGGTAACTTCCTTCTCATAGGATACAGATTGAGTAAGGAGTGAGTTGTAGAACTTCCTCCAAAAGTCAGCTCTTCTATTCTCTTTACAATCTTCCTGTAAAGCAACTGTCTATATCCTTCATTTATTTTTTTAAAGATTTTATTTATTTATTTGACAGACATAGAGAGATTACAAGTAGACAGAGAGGCAGGCAGAGAGAGGGAGGAAGCAGGCTCCCTGCTAATCAGAGATTCCGATGTGGGACTCAATCCCAAGACCCTGAGATCAAAACCTGAGCTGAAGGCAGAGGCTTAACTCACTGAGCCACCCAGGCACCCCTGTGTATATACTTTAAATGATAACATCAGAAGGTGGGTTTCAATTTTAGGTTATTCAAGTTGACTCAAATTAAAGGAATAATACCAAATAAATAGGAAGGAAATAATACGTTTCAAAAATGACAATCTATATTTCTAGGAGACAGGGCTGGTCCAATTCAATTTGGAGACTATATCCTCCCTATATGTCCACTCAATCTACCCAATCAACAGAAACAGGTTATATTCTGCATATAGAAGATGTTAAAAAATGCTTGTTGCTTTGATGTTTGGGTGGTGAATGATTCTCCAAAATAGAAAAAAAAAAAAATGCCAAGTGGTAAAATGCTGTAGCATATCTATGAGTATAAATCAATATAATAATAAGCAAAGAAAAAGGTTTGTAGTTTAAATTTTAAAAAAGCCTATAAAATCAAAGGGCTTAAAATTAGAGTCCAAGATTATGACAGCAGCAGAGTATCATCTAATATCTGACTTAAGGCAAATGCCTAAAATCTAGAATATTTAAAGTATTATTGAGCAGGCATATGACATTATAGAAATAAAAAAAGATATACTTCAAAATGACCAGACCTCTGAAATGGAATTGATTTTCGTTGTGTCTGTCAAAAATGAAGAAAAGAAAAAAGTCCACAAAATAAAATGGCATTGGATACAAATGGTGCCATTATTACATATAAATTGAATATTGAGACTCCATACAATCTACTTGCAAACGAGATATTCGGACATCTAAAAATGAAATCTGTAATAGCGAAATATAGTGAAGTAGTACAGAAAAGGGAATTTTCAGCATTAAAAATGTGGGCACACAGTGGACTACAAGAGGAAATCATATAAAATCACTTTTACTCTCAAAGAAAAAAAGTTAGAATTAATACTGGAATTTTCTGGAAGAATCTTGGAAACATTTTAGATTAGGAAAAGAGCTTTTTCTCTAAAAGTGAGTCTCTCTATAACTTACTACTACTATTTCAACAGGTTATTTTAACTTAATTTCAAACCTACACATAATTTACAGAAAACATAATTTATGCTGTTTAGCTTGATTTTCCTACAGCTATTACCATTCAGCAAAACTTTGCATTTCTAATATGAGCTTTAAATGATACTATATGAATAAATATAAATGAACCCATGAAGTTCCACACTTAGCTCAAAATTCAGAACCAACCCATTCAGAAAAGCTCTTGGTTTGGCCACCATAAAATGCATTTTCTTTTTCCTACTTGAACTGTGGAGAGCATCCAGAATGAAAAGACATGTGCAAGTCACTACAAAGGTGGAGATCAGCACTGAAACAACCCAAATGTTCTTGGTGATGTATTTAAAAGGATTGTTATGTTTCTCTATAACATAGCACATGCAATGAAAAGAAAATGTAAAGGCAGTGACTCATGCGTGAGCAGGTGCCCATGTCACCAAAGTCTAGGCTGAAAATATGAGTTGGACTGAATGGTGAAGCCTAACATCATTTGTTAGTCGAATGAACTTTCTGAATAAGTTCACAGAAAAAGGAGTCAATAAGAAATGAGGATAACTATTAAATCCGCATAGATGCAGAAACAAAAAATAATAGATTGAAACTACTGTATTCAAATGCTAATTTAAATAACAGTAGGAAATGTAAAATAATTTCACACATTTTAAAAATAAATTTTTTATATAGTTTGTTAACACACTATACTCAATAGATCCATAGTTAGCCACATGACACCTTGGTTATATTATAAAATAGGGATATCTGGGTGTTATGGTCTATGAAGGCGTTTGACTCTTCGTTTCAGCTAAGGTCTGATCTCAGGGTCTTGAGAGCCCCACTTTGGGCTTTACACTCAGCGGGGGAATCAACCTGAGTTTCTTTCTCCCTGTCCCTCTGCCCTCCCCCTTTCTCTCTCTCTCTAAAATAAACAAATAAATCTTTAAAAAATAAAATGATCAGGTTGGCATCTGTAGCTAAACAAGAATTAGACTGTATTTCTTCACCTCCCTCTTTTTCAAATGCTTCTCTTCTCTACAAATCACATTCTGGATCTTGGCCTCGGTGTTTACAAACACATCAGACACGAATTGATACTACTGAAGTCCTTTAGAAATAGAAACGTACTCCAAAGTCAGTAATGAGACAATGACCTACAGAGACAGTAATCAACTTCAAGGCAGGGCCAGGGTTCCAAATGAGAAGTCCATCCCACACACACAGCAGTAGCAAGTGGTCATCCAGGCAGAGCTAGAGACAAACACAAAACACAATAAATGGGTCTCTTTCAGCCTGTATGTTATTGCTAATGCCATTCTTTCTGGAATGGGTTTGGCTCTCTACCTACATCTGGCATCATTTGAACCTTTCTTAAATACCAGTTCAAGTTTTAACCTCTTTTTACTGGAGAGTTCATCTGTAGTTGGTCCCCTCCCAAATATGTCTCTTACTGGTCTTGTGCTTTACTGTGCTTACTGCTGTCTCCTGTCTTGTGCTTCTCATGTAGTGTATATGATTAGCTCTTTACAAGGATAGAAACTCTCGCAGGACAGGGACTCCATTACTGCTTATAATGGTATATCCCAGCATAATGATTTGAATTACTGTTACTCAATAAATGTCTGTTAAACACACACACACACGGCAAGGAAAATGAGTACTTAAAAATTGTGAAAGCACCCATTTGGAAAAAAGCTTCTCAAAACATTCTGGGGGTAATCTGTATCCTAATTAGCAACAAGATAAATTAACAAATTAGCACCTTTCTGAATGTACAACTCTGGGGATGGGGTTCAGAAATTTCATTTGTGTCAACTAGCTCAGTTATACTCGAGTCCATTAAGGTTAGTGAAATACTACGGGTGAGGAGGAGAGATTTCTACAGACTTCAGTCATGTATACTTGAATCATCCATCACCTGTCGTTATTTTACTACCATCTACCCTATTCTCCACTTTATAAATAGCCAGCCAATGCCCTTTGCGATAGTGCTCAGGGATTAGAGACTCTGTCTCTATCGGTCTTGCTAAAATATTTTTTGTCACCTCTAGAGACAGCATCATTTCATGAACTTATATTAAAATGTAAAATCACACTGGGTTTTTTCATGTTTAAAATTGCTAAGTCCCATTTGCATATGCAGATGCTAAACCACCACCTCAATTCTGTTAGTAATGACATAACTATTGGTAGTCGGGGTTTTGTTCTAAAAGTTAGCTAGGTCTCCTTCACATGATATAATTCTGCCTTGGTATACATTTCCTTCCTGTTATATTTAGCTTTATTTGTCCAGAGGCCAGTTTCTAAAATAGTAAGTAGCAAAGAAGAGTCAGCAGGTAATGGGTTAACTTAGGCATATACATATATATATATATTTTTTTTTTCTCAGCAAAGTAAAATAAAGCAAGCTACTGTTTAAAAGGATAAATGACTTTTAAGAAGAGAGGCTTTCATGAAAAGAACAATCTTTCCAACATTTGGTATGAAAAATGAAGAAATTATATTGACAAACATTGGCCTATTTAGAACCTGTTTTGTTGTTGTGGTGGTGGTGGTGGTGGGTGGTTTTCTTTCCCCCTGTGTCCATGGAAGGAAACAATTAGGACTACAAGAGCAGACTGCAGTTTAGGGAAGTAGAATTAAGTCTTTTCTGGGTTGATTGAACCCAGTAAAAAGCCTATATTGTTTGTTCTATTAACACCATGTTAGAGAAAAGAAGATGTGACCAGCAAAGCAAGAAAGGGATTTTCATGTGATCCAAGATTGTTGATATCCAAGAACCATGGAGAATTGTTCAAAAATTTCACAGGGTTACTAAGAACTTTACAGAATTTAATTCATTTCATTTCACATATACATTTTTAAAGAAATTAGGATCTTATTTTAGATAACCAAATAGAATGCAGTGAGAATGGGAGTTAAATACTATTTTCTGAGATCACACAATTTCTACAGAACTGTGATTTGTACACTGAGTATTGCACTTCAAAGCCCATGATCTCTTTGCTCTAAAACATCATTTCTATGAGAAAGCAAAAGATTTTAAAACTTCTACTTATCAAAGCCACAGAGAAAGGTTTACTATTCACTACCAAAAAGGACAGTGAGATTGGTTCATAAATTGTAATGTTTTCCATCCTCCAATTTCTGCTCAAAATTGCTCACTATTCTTTACTTACATTTTTTTTTATTGAAAGAGTAATGAAATTCATGGCAAAATAGTAAAACATGATAAAACACTAAACAATGCAAAATGGAATACTGTAAAATGTCAATATCTCTCCCACCCCCACTCATCAACACTCTATGTCCCATTCTCAAAGGCAGCTGCTAACACGGATTCATTTATTATGCACCCTCTCAGAATATACAATGCTCATATAAGCAATATAAGGTGTATATATGTGTGTTTGGATGTGTGTACTATACACACGCTTTTTGTGTAGTCATTGATGCATAGCATATACAAAGAGGTATGCCCTTTTGTTCCAGATGTATAACCCATTCTCATATATAAAAATAGATTTTAAAGATCATTTTTCAATGTATATGTATATCTATTGCTTCTGTGTTTTTATTAAATGCATATTCTTTAATGTATGCCCCTAACTATTAAACCAATCTGTTACTGCTTAAATTTATCTTTTTCCAGTATTTTATTATCAAAGACAATGTCATAGTTTCCATATGCATATATGCATCTTTACATACACCTCTGCAAAAAACATTCTTAAAAATGTAATTCCCAGGTAAGTGTGTGTGTGGGTGTGTGTGTGCACAAGTGCTTGAATTTTGGAATGTGCATTACTTTCCTAGAATTTTCACCTATTTCTACTCTTAACAGTGTTTGAAATGGCTTGTTTCCTCATACCCTCACCTACCCAACATTATTACATATTTTTGATCTGTGCCAATGTAGAAAGTGAAAAATGGCATCTCATTATTTGTTTAATTTGCATTTAATTACACACAAGATTATGTTTTCATATGTTTAAAAGTCATTTATCTTTGAATTTATTTATTACAGTGAACTACATTTTCTTGCTGTGCCTGTTTTTCTCGTGCATTTTGATCACTTTTGTCACTTCTTTTATTGATTTATAAATACTCTCTTATAATAAGGAAATTAGGCCTTTGTCCATCATTTGTGCTGCATACATCTTTCCGTGCTTATCTTTTGATGTGGTTTACAAAGTATTTGCTCTGTAGAAAATTTTAAATTATAAGACAAATTTATCATCAGTCTTTTTCTTTATTGCTCTGGCTGCTTTTGTCTTATTTTCAAACTTTGATTCTATTTCATGTTTATCTAAAAAACTATACTGATGGCTACTCCTATGATAGTCCAAATGTGCTTCCTTTTTACTTTTTTTTCCACACAGAATTTATTTTAGTGACAAAAATAGAAATAGTTTCATTTTATTTTTTTCTAAATATCTAGACAATTGTCCTGAGACTTTGATTTGAACCACTGTATTTTCATTGATCCCTCATAAATCCTGAACATTCTTATTAACTGTGTTAATAAGAAGTTTGATTTTTTATTTCCTCATCTTTTAATAAGCATAATTTTAAGGTTGTTCTCAGGATTAAATTTCACACATGTAAAAAATCTTTTAACAGTGAAGAGCTCATGGTAAATACTCATTATATGTTAGCTATTATTCTTATTACTTATTGACTAATTTATAATAAATTTATAATTTTATACCTTACTGGATTTAAAATACATTAGCTTCAATAACTTTAAACAATAACAAATATAGTAATATGTATATTATTTTGGCTTTCTCATGTATAGACTCTGATCACCCAAAAGTGATTACTTTGCATCTTTTAAAAAAAAAAATTTAGGGGCGCCTGGGTGGCTCAGTGGGTTAAGTCTCTGCCTTCGGCTCAGGTCATAATCTCAGGGTTCTGGGAAAGAGTCCCGCATCGGGCTCTCTGGAGAGGCCTCTGCAGGAGGCCTGCTTCCCACTCCCCATCTCTGCCTGCCTCTCTGCCTACTTGCGATCTCTGTCAAATAAATAAATAAAATCTTAAAAAATAATAAGAATAATATATATATAATATATAATAAAATATACAAACATGCAAACATATAATGTAGCATGCAATGAAGAAACCAAAACAATTTAATCATACTTATGAAAAAGTTCTGAATAGCCTATTAACAAATTAGAATTCAACAATAAATTAAAAGAACGAACAAGAAGATTTATCCTAGATACTAAAAAATACTTCAATATCAGGAAGTCTGAATAATTAAAAGGAGACAAGTCTCATAAGTAATCAATAGCTTATGCAATACTAATAATGCCAATGCCTAAAAAGATATATCACAAAATGTATAACTAGTTAAAAATAATAGAGGGCTATTTCTACTAGGTCAGGAACAGAAAAAGATGTATGGGTATTTCTTAAAATTTCTCTACAAGTATAGGTCAATGCAATATCATGAATTAAAAAGACAAATTTCAGAGTGTATATGTAGTGTTAATTTGCTTTATAGGAAAAAAATTGCTTTATAGGTGTTTCTTATTTTTTATACTCTGAAACTTTAAATACAATTGGATTTATCTGTTCCTTCAATGCATAATATAAATCCACTGTGAAGATTTCTATTTCCAGTAATTTTAAAAAATTTATTTATTTATTTTTATGGGATTGAGAGCCATAATTTCTTATGGTGGAGAAGTAGACAAAGAGGAGTTTTATCAAATTTCTTATCCACTGCTATAATAACTACTTTGTAAAAAAGTTCTATCCCCTCACAGTTCAGGTTTTCAGATCCTTTGGAATAGAATTAAATATAAAATTATCTTAGAATTCATTCAGTTTTTTTTTTTTGTATTTGTAGTTATCTGTCAATTTCTTTTCTAAACTTGAATAATTGTGTTTTAAAAGTATTTTTTTGCTATTGATTAGATGGTTAGTAATGTGTTTTATTGTTTTTTTTTTTTTTTTTTTTGGAGACTTCCCTTGAAATTATCTATGAATTCTAACATCTGGCTTTTCTCAATTTTTAAAAAATTTTGTCATTTGCCATATTAATTCCTTTTGTCCTTAATGTTAATTTCCTTTTCCTAATTTCTTGAGTGAATTCTTAATTAATTAATTTTTGGCCACATTTCCTAATGGATAATTTCCTTTACTTAAAGTCCACTAACTAATTGGTAGATTTTAATCACATCTATAGAACGTCTTTACAGTAACCCTTAGATTGGGATTAGATTAAATAACTAGGTAGTATAATCCAGCCAAGCTAATTGCATAAAATTAACCATTACAGTGATGAAAAAGTGGAAAAGCCATTTTTATCACAAATGTTTCTTGTCCATTCCTATGAGTTTCCCTCAAGGAAAATTCCATCCCCTCCTCACTGCTCCCTGAATTCTAATCATCTCTCATTCCGTCAGCATATGGAAGTGGGGAGATAACTTGGGGTAGTAAACTCTACAAAACAAATCATCAGTTGCTATCACAGCCAAGCTGAAACACCACATGGAAATTTGCTTGGCTCTCTGCTGGTACACAGTTCATGGTCTTTCACCTTTTAGATAATAAAGGTAGCAACACCCTAGGCAAATTTTGAGGGGGGAAAAACAATAGCGAAGTTATCATGTTGTTCATGTTTCATTCCACTTATCAATGTTGCTTAACTTTCTTTTAAATAGGTTGTAAGATCTCCAATTCAGGGCCCTTGTGTTTACTCAGGGCTTTTCAGTTTTTTTACTTTAATTCCTTAAAGGCCTCAATTTCCCACTTATCATCTTTGGCATCTTCACATCTATAGAAGAATTGTTTGAGTTAACCAGGAGACTGAACAATAGATTTAAACTTAGAAAAATGTTAAGTGATGTTTGCTTATGGACAATTATTATAATAAAGAGAATTTCTTCTTAAAATCAGATAATAAAAAAAGCTAAATCATAATATCTTGAAAATTTTTGGTCATGATTATGGAAATTAAGTTAGTCAGTCATTATTATTATCACATATTTTGTCGCTTGATCAACTTGCGTAAGGCATACAACACACCACCAGTAGCAAGACTCACAAAACAATGATTTTCACTGATTAATATGTTAAATTGGACATATTAGGATGTACGGGGGCATCGTTTACAACTGGGAAGAGTCCTTCAGGTGATTCTGACATGCTCCCTGAGCTTAAAGGCCCGTCTTTCCCATATGTGGCAAAATCACTTCTCTAAAATCAGAGGGAGACCACAAAGCTTGATTGTATATTTACATAATAAGGAGAAATAGCTTTCAGTTATCTTTTCCTTCCTTTTTTAAAAAAAGACTTTATTTGTTTATTTGACAGAGAGAGAGTCCACAAGCAGGGAGAAAGGCAGGCAGAGGGAGAAACAGGCACCCCACTGAGCAAGAAGCCCAATGTAGGACTTGATCCCAGGATCCTGCGTTCATGACCTGAGCCAAAGGCAGACACTTAACCAACTAAGCCAGCCAGGTGTCCCTCTAGCTATCTTTACAAACCTGAATTTTAACAACGTAGCATATCTTTGGTATATTATATTATATTATATTACATTATATTGGCATGGTATGAACAGTATATTATATATTTGGTATAACATACATCACAGATCCCCATATAATTTGGCTCCTTGTCTGCCTTTCTGGATATCTCTCAATAAACAGATTAATTCTGAAGAGTACCTAGGAAATCATATATATGTTGTACAGTTGGCTGTGTTTCCTCCACTTTAACTCAGGAAGTAGGATGTTTGAATGGACCCTAGAATTCCTCTAATCTACTGGCTATGTCTAACACAGAAGGACATTTAAATTGTTTTCATTTTTGTAATTTTTCATGTCACTACTCTATTCATTTTACTCTAATAGGCACTCATATTTCACTTCTTACCATCTTTTCTAGCCACAATGATTTACCAGCAATGCTAAGCATCATTTAAAACAGGTGAACCAGCAAAGTTTTTTTTTTTTTTTTTTTTTTTTTTTTTTTTACTGCTGTCTGTCTGGTATTCCAGTTTCTTCGCTCCAATTTTTCAACAAGTGAAAATACCTATGTGTAACAATCTATGCTGGTTCAAAGTCAGCCAAAAAAATAAAAACGCAATAACAATGAATAACACACTTGATAGCACTGCATGATGACCAGATTTTTTTAAGTCAACATATTTTCTTTCAAGAGAAAAGGGTATTGTAATTTCTATGATCTATAATAACATTTACTAACATTTTCCTGTTACCTTGATTTATTTTTTATTTTTAAAATTTTTTAAGATTTTATTTATTCATTTGAGAGACAGAGAGAGAGCACGAGTTGGGGAGAGAGACAGAGGGAAAGGAAGAAGGGGAAACAGACTCCCCACTGAACAGGGAGCCCGACACAGAACTTGATCCCAGGACCCTGAGATCATGACCTCAGCCAAAGGCCAACGCTTAGCCAACTGAACCACCCAGATGTCCTATCCTGTCACCTTAATTTAATCCTCCATCCCCAATTCTTCACTATTATAACCAGTTTTACTAGCAAAGAGCTTTGGCAAAATCATTTAATCATTTTTCAGAATTTTAAATGAAAAAATCCGGAGATACAGATATGTAATTGGCAAAAAATCTTGGATTACTCAGGTAGTACTAAAATTATTTTGAACAATTAATTTGTGGTTCTAATCCACCATTAATGAAAGTAGAGGCCATACTGATGAAGTGAACACCTCTATGACTGTTACTAACACCAAAAACAGCAACACAAACTAACATTGTACGGTTGCTATCCTGGGCCCTTTGTTTTCAGTTAGGTATATGTTGCCTTATTTAATAAAGTCTCTGTGTGATATAAGAGAAGATATCACTGTCTGCATTTTATGGACAACTGCCTCCATGGTGTTGAACAACTGGTCCAAGTTTGTGCAGTGAACATAAGGCAAATCTGGGATTTGAACCTATATCTCTTCACTTAAAAAATAGAGGTCTCTTCTTTGCTTTATATTTTTCCTTAGCACTTAGCACCATCTAGCATACTAACTAGTTTACATATTTACCTTTTGTCTGTGTTTCCATCACTGGGCTGTAAGCACTATGAGAACAGAGTTTTTTAATCTTATTCACCAGCAAATCCCCTGAACCTAATAGAGTACTGGCATATGGAAGGTACTCAATAATTATTTGCTGAAAGGATGAGTAGTCTACTAAATGTAACAATAAACTTACTTATTTCTCTTTAAAAAAAAAAAATAGAGGTCTCCCTGCACTTCTAAAACTTCTCCCAGTTATCATGTTTCCTTTCGGTATTGTAGGTATTATTTACCTTACTTTCATTAGCATTTCAAATGCCTATTTCATACAGTGTATTTATAGTACCATCCAAAGAAAGTATTAATAATGATGATGTTCTCCCCTTTTACTTTACCAGTCCCAGAAGAGAGACAGAAAATGTCAGCATCTATAGATCCTGCTTTTGAATAAGAAATATTGGGAGAAAACCACTGGACACTAGAAATTTGACTAAACACTGACTTGACTTATTATCTGGGCTCTTCCACAGCCACCATTAACAGAGCAGTGACCTTGTCCACTTCTGTAATACATGGCCATGAACAACTCCTTCTAGTACTGACACCCCACATTGATGAAATAATGTGAACAGACCTCTCAACCTCATAGGGGAAATAAGAGGGTTATAGCTCTGGCAGGAGAATTCCTGCTTCATTACTCATGACCCCAAGTGAACTACCTGCTTTTATGCTTTAATGTATATACTACCCATTAGATTGCCTAAGTCAAGCAGAGAAGTCAAGTATCATATGGTTTCACTTACTTGTGGAGCATAAGGAATAACATGGAGGACATTGGGAGATGGTGAGGAAAAGTGAGTTGGGGGAAATCAGATGGGGAGATGAACCATGAGAGACAGAAGACTCTGAGAAACAAACTGAGGGTTCTGGAGGGGGGTTTGGGAGATGGAGTGAGCCTGGTGGTGGGTATTAAGGAGGGCACGTATTGCATGAGCACTGGGTGTGGTACATAAACAATGAATTTTGGAACACTGAAAAAAAAATTAAAATTTTTTCAACACAGACAATTTCATATTTATGTGTAGGTGTATATGTACTTTAGTTTTGATGTCTCAGGGGAGACTGATTTATTTTGAAGTATTCCAAGGTAGCATCAACTCTCAAGTTGGTTAACATTTGAGAAACGTTAATCAGGCATCTACACTCTAGAAAGCACAACTACAACTGCTTCAACTGACCCTCCCTTTATCTTCATGAGGAGCTCATTAATTAGCAAAAATGTGCTAGAAATAGCTTTCCATTAATAAAATGAGCAGCATTCAAATTTGTAAATTAGCTAGACACGTTTTACAGACACTGCTGCACCTGCATGATTGTCGCCTAACAATCTGGGGAGCACAGTCAACCACACTCTCTACAGGAGCACTTTGGGCCCCACTCTAAAACTTTGGTTCAGTCCCATGCTCTGCCAAATTACAGAGGACTAGTCCCCTGATTCTCACTGAGTAGACAGCTGGGGTTACAGCTAAAATATCATTATATTTGCTTCCAGTGAATCTTTGTGCAAGGTGCATATGTTGGAGAACCTAAAATACTTCTCTTGAACTTCACCAGTCTTACAAAACAGGGTTGTATGCCTCTTTTTTTGCATGAGTAGCAGAAGTATTTTTGTAGGTACGACCTAACATGAGACTTTCATTTGGTGGGAAATTTGTTTTGGCTTTTCTAGATCTCTCATTCACTCATGATAACAATGAATTACTGGTAACTATTAAACAAAAGAAAGTTAAATTGTCATAAATTAGCTTAAAATCCCCATCTACCATACCCTAATAGCATTCAGTTTGTTTTTTCTTAAATTATAATAAGAACTACTGCTTATTATTAGACCTCATCTAATACACGTCTTTCTTGTAAGATGAGGTGCACAGATGTTCTTAATATATTGCAGTATCCTTGCCATCATTTCTTGAAAATATCTTTTTTTTCATTGCCACCTCATTCTGTCATACTTCATAGCAAGTTCTCAGTTTCACAGCACATCACAGTTCTCACAGAGAAATCCTAAATAGCATAGAAATCATTGTCTTATCTATTCCACTCAGTTGGGGGCCAGTTTTAGTTTTGCTGATAGAAGGTATTCAGTTAGGTTAATATCTAGGCTTTCAAGCCTGAGAACTGGTGATCCTTAAAGCTCAAACACATTTCAAAATCATAGTGTGGAGTCTGAAAATATTTGCCAGAATATCTAGATTTCTAATTAAAAGACTTCCAAAAAACAAAACAAAACAGGTTCTTTGGGTAATATGCTCATAATCTCAAAGAGCATGTCATAGTAATGTTCACCTCTTTTCTCTCCTACAAGTTCTTTTTATCAGTGTTCTCTCCAGCTAGGATTCATCAAAGGAAAATCATTCCCTCTTCTCCACCTATAATTCTTTTTTTTTTTTAAAGATTTTATTCATTTATTTGACAGACAGAGATCACAAGTAGGCAGAGAGGCAGGCAGAGAGAGAGGAGGAAGCAGGCTCTCTGCTAAGCAGAATGCCCCATGTGGGGTTCGATCCCAGGACCCTGAGATCATGACCTGAGCCGAACGCAGAGGCTTTAACCCACTGAGCCACTAGGCACCCTTCCACCTATAATTCTTGATCAAAAGTTGAACTTCCACTAATTCCTTTGATATGACTTGGTCATAGATAGAAACATCTTCTACATTGGAAAGGTGAAGGTCATTATCATGAACCAGGAAAAGGTATGTTTCCACAGCTTGTACAAAATCTGTGACTTAGCAAAAAGGGCCTAGTACAAATTAATATACTAGAATATTTCACAATAAATGTATTTATACAACTTATTTCTGTTCAATACTTAATTAACATATTATATAGCTGGTGAGCATATTCTCCTAATTAGATTATATACACTTTATGGGGATAATCAATGTGTTTACTTCTCTAATCAATACACTTTAACCATTACTTAAGGTTTCTATTTTCTAACACTTCCCAGAGGTATAATTATATACATATAAAATATTTTCTGCAGTCTGGGTCATACAATCATTTATAATACTTGAGTAACATAAGCAACTACTCTAAAATCAATGAATGTATCATATGAAGTATGACTAACAGGAAACAGGTCATAGAAAAAGAACATAGTAGCTTTAGTGAAAAGGTTTCATTTCTATCTCTAACAATTACTAGCGAGGTGCACTTGAGCACCTGCCCATTGAGAGCTTTTGTGAGAATTAAAGAAAAATAACACGAAAAGACAACTGACTCCTGTAGAATGCAGTCAATACTTATAAATGTACCTCACTTTCTTTTATTATTAAGGTTTATTCTCTGAAAGACATAACAATCCAAAAACATGTTTCACTAGCAAAGACTTTTCTAAATAAATGTAAAATCTAAAACAAAATCCTGGTTTGTTGATGGTTATGAATAATAAAACCAATTGGGTAATTGTATAGAAAAATAGGACCATGAAATATATAGCAACGATAGTATGAAATCCCTTGGTATGAATACAGTAAAAAGAAGTGTTTTTATAAAGAAAAACAAAAACAAAAACAAAAACAAACAGAAAAACCCCACCCAGTTACCTACTGGAAAGAATTATCTGAAAATGAATAAAACCTGACAACAAAATTTTTAAAACAATTTAAAAAAATGACAAAAGCTAAAATATGAACTATCTGAGAGGAATGATTCATTTCAGGGAAAGTTCATCTCAGACTTGAGTTAAAACTTTTCACTACTAGATAGGAACCAAGAATGCTCCTTTTCACTGTATATCTGGAAATTTATTATAATTGCTTCATAACACAGAGATAAGATTTTTCAAATATTGAGTCATTTCAGCCCTCAGTGTTAACAATAGTTTAATGCATATGACCTTTTGAGAATATCCAAAATTTGAATTTTTATGTAGAAGTGAGAACAATAATAAATACCAGCATCTCCTGGCTCCAAAGTATGTTGCAAATAGCTATAGTAATTTTGTAGTACATGCTTCCTGAAAATGTTAAATACAGAGAGAAGTCAGCAGATTCTTTCCTTGTACTTCTCAATGTGAGGATTGAACAAGAAAGTTCACACAGCTTGGTAAATTTTAGGCAGGTTTCTGCTTTAATTCTGTCAAAATATGTATCCCCATCTCCCTTTGCTTAGAGCATTTACTTTAGAACATTTGTAAATTTTTTTCTGGCCTCTTTGAGATGTAAATCTTCAAAAAAGAAAAAAAGTCTCAGGTCAACTTTACAACTCAGAATCTCTTTCTCAGAGACTTGGGTGCTAGTTATGTTTAAAAATGTGAACATGAAGAAAGGTAGAACTCCTTTCTCTCAATTTCTGTGGGAAGGCAGGAGACTTACTTTGGAGGGCATCGTTCTCCAAGTTGTAAAACTACCTCATGTTGTGAAGATATGAGAAAGTTTACTTTTCCTCTGGGTAAGGCCAATTAGCCAACACAGATGGCCAAGATTGCACCCTTACTCCAGGGCTTAATAACCGCCTGCCTTTCGTTTCAGAGACGCTGACTTCTGCCTGAGCTCTGCCGTCTCCACTATAGCAATAGCATTGAAAACAAGTCTTTCTTGCCAGTTTAACAATGTTCAATGCAATTTTTGCTTTGACAAGTGTTACTGCTAAAAACAAAAATAAAGCAACAGAAGGAGACAGGGAAAATATGCACTATTTTTATAGAATATTCAAATATGTCCTATCTGATAGCAGAATGTCTGAATAGAAACTTGAAGGAGATAAGACCAATGAATATAAGGATTATATAGAATTCTGAGATATGAACATTTCAGGCAAAAGAAATATCAAGTGTGAAATTCTTGGGTGTGTCAATGTGTTCAGAAAGTCTGAGGAATATCAAGGAGATATTTTTTCCATGGATCATCATTATGTATGGGGTTTTTGAGGTCAATTTCCTTCTTGCTTTAATGAGAAAACTAAGGCCCAGGAGAGTTTGATGACTCTTGTAAGTAAACAAAGTAGAATTTTCTATTATGAAAGCAATTCAATAGTCAATCAATGTGATTTGTTTTGCTGAGCCGTGTTTTTCTTTAATAAAAAATACTAAGGAATTATCAACTGCACACAATCTGATCAGTTCACATCAGAAAATGTAATCATTTATAAGAAATGGCACAATTTATGAGAATTCTTCACTTGCAAACTATAATACAAAAAATCTTCAGTAATGAAAAACTGAAAACAAGCAAACTCGAGATGTGAACTCTATACATTTTTGAAAATGAAGTCTCAATTATTGACAAAGGTGTGCTAACAGAAAACCAGTTCATAAAGTGTCTCCTTGAAAATATCTGTTACTATTCGTAATAAAGTAGAAGTAAAATAAAGGAGGGATCTATTTATGAAAGCCTACATACTATAAATATAGAATTTATGGAAAGCAGAAGAGAACTCTGGCTCTGCCACTTGTCAGGTACGTAACTCTGGGAAACTTATCTAAATTATTTAAACTATAATCTCATCATTTGTAAAATGAAGATATTGATATATTATATCTCACAGGCTGTTTTAGGTTTAAACAAAATAATGTATGCAAACTACTTAGTACAGCACATGTTTAACATTCAACAATGTCAGCAATTATCATCATTAGTATTTTTATATTGTTACTAAATAGCCTGCAAAGCTACTGGCTTTGTGTTTTCGTAGCTTCTTATTGTTGAAAGTTTAAAGAACTTTCAAAGATAGAGAAAATATAATAAGGAACTTTGTGGTTTTATATCCAACCCCCTAACTATTCTCTTCCCAGGAATAGATTATTAGAAAATAAATTTCAGTCATTCTAGCACTTAATCCACAAATATTTCAGAAATATCTCTAAGAGAGTAGGACTCTTAAAAAAATAGTATATTCTAAATACCTTCTTAACAGCTGAAACACTGCAACAATAATTTCTTCATGTGGTCAAATATGTAGTCAATGTTCAAAATTCTCTGACTGCCTCAAAACTTTTCCAATTTGTTCATCTGTTTTAGAATCAGGCATTAAATAATATTCATATGTTGAAACTAGTTAATATTTCTCTAGAAATGTTTTAATCTGTAATCTTTCCCTCCACACCCCTTCCTTTCTCTCTCCCTCACAGTCTTATTAAGAATTCAGGTCATTTTATGTTAACTAGCTTGAATTTAAATTAAAAAAAAAAAAGGAATTCAGGTCATTTTCTATTAAAACCCAAGACTAGGGATGCTTTGGTGGCTCAGTTGGCTAAGTCTGACTTCAGCTCAGGTCATAATCTCAGGGTCCTGGGATTGATCCCCAGATGGAGCCCCACATCTGTTTCTTCTATTTCTTTCTCTCCCTCTGCCCGTCCCCCTGCTTGTGCTCTCTTTCTCTCTCTTTCAAATGAATAAAGAAATAAATCTTTATTTTATTTTTTTAAATATTTTATTTATTTATTTGACAGAAAGACAGTGAGAGAGGGAACACAAGCAGGGGAAGTGGGAGAGGGAGAAGCAGGCTCCCCGCTGAGCAGGAAACCCAGTAGAGGCTCCATCCCAGGACCCTGGAATCATGACTTGAGCCACAGGCAGCCACGTAAAGATTGAGTCACCCAGGCACTCCAGTTAAAAATCTTCAAAACCAAACCAAACAAAAAACCACAAAAAAACCTTCAAGACTAAATAACGTTAACATTCTACCCATTACAACTGCAGGCAAAGATGTCTCCTGGTAAAGAAAGTGAGTAACTAACTGGTCACTAGTCTTTTGATTGAGATGGGAGAGGGGAATGACTTGTAGCTCAAAAGATAGGAAGCACTCAACAGAGGGGGTGTGGTCCTGACAAGGCCTTTTGGAACCATGGTGAAATAGCCAGTCAGACTTAGCAGTAAAATCAATAAAGGCAAATTGTTTGCAGCTGCTCACAGAGTTCTTCTTGATAAACAAGATTTTGCCATTAAAGATTACAGAATAAGAGGGTGCTACAAAATAGTCCATGGTTCTCAACAGATAATCCCAAATGAGGTAATCATTTCACTTGCACCCTCTGATCCTATCGTGTTGAACCTTTAAAAACGAATTTCCTGGTATATAGCAATGATTGAAGTCATTTTCCAAAACCCACATATATTGTACCGTATTTCTCTCTCTCTCTTTCCCTCACTCTCTCTCTCAGTAATAGAGCAATAGAAATAAAATGAATATGGAAGGAACAATAATGTTCATGTACAAATGTTAACTGAAAGAACTGTAAAAACTAAATATTCTAATCTGTGAGAAAGTAATTGTACAAACACATCCTTTCCAGAATATCATATTGGGTGGCTGGGAGAACTCAACCAATTAAAAAAGATGTGATTAAATGTAGCCAGAATACTAATAATTCAAGGAAGAAGGCAGAAGCATACCAACTGTGTAAATTGAATGGGAATTTCTAACAAGTAATACGCATAGGTAAACTTGAGTTTCTGAAACCCATGTGAACAAATGATCCTAAGGTATAAAGTTGTAAAGAAATTAAAAGCACTGCAAAACTCTTAAGGTTCACCATTACAAAGAGTAATGACAAAAGCTAAAAAGACAAACACTGAACCATGGAGGGCACAACAGTGTGCCATGGCTAAACATACTCTAGAAGCTCAGTAAACATCTGGCTTTGACAATGACTATTGTGTATACTTGGACAAATATTTTTTCTTTTTTTTTTTTTTTGGTTAAGATTTTAATTATTTATTTTACAGAGAGACAGAGAGAACACAAGTAGGCACAGCGGCAGGCAGAGGAAGAGAAAGAATCAGGCTCCTCGTGGAGCAAAGAGTGCAACACAGGGTTGGTGCCAGGACTCTGAGATCATGACCTGAGCCAAAGGCAGATATTTTTTTTTTTTAAGATTTTATTTATTTATTTGACACAGAGTAGACACAAGTAGACACAAGTAGACACAAGTAGACAGAGAGGCAGGCAGAGAGAGAAGGGGAAGCAGTCTCCCTGCTGAGCAGAGAGCCTGATGTGGGGCTCGATCCCTGGACCTTGGGATCATGACCTGAGCTGAAGGCAGTGGCTTAATCCACTGAGCCACCCAGGTGCCCCAAAGGCAGACATTTAACCGACTGAGCCACCCAGGTGCCCCTAAATACTTTTCTTTCTCTGAACCTCTATTTCTTTTTTAGGGAAATGGAAATAAAATATATCTATCTAGAAGGGCTGTTGTAAATATTAAACAATAAAATATATGTAACTGATCTTTTATAATGTTTGTAACTTGGTGATAGTTTTAAAAGAGTGACAAATATTCCTCACAATGTTAGACTTTCCAGATTGTAAGACTCTTAAAACTCAGCTGCAATAATCACAATGCTTGAAATTTGAAAATGGAAGCCATCATTAATATTATTATCATTATTTTTAAACCTCTTCGACTCCTTGCCAAGGATTCATTCAGTCGATAATTACACACTTCTAATGATGGAGAGTCCATTTCCTCTTGAGTTTTACAAAAGTACTTTCAAATACATATAGTCACTTCTTGTGAAATTAGACTTTTGCTTCTGTTTCAGTCTCAGTTAGGAACTGCTCCTGCTTTCCTGCTAAGCATATTAAATTAGAATACAATTCACTGCTGTCTGCGAGGCGAGACCATATTTTTTGGCTGACGGGAGTGAGAGAAGTGCACTTTAAAACCAAACCAGCACAGTGGCCAGTGTCTTCTGTCACTGTTGGCTATTGGTGATGATGATGATAATGAACCTATTTCTGATCTTTGTGCTTACAGCATTCATTTTGAAGCTATTTCAAAGTTTTGTATTAAATTCTTCTCCTGTTGTGTCTTCAAAATATACAGCTGGTCTCTGTAATCTCAGACATGCCTTTGTGGCATGTGTGTTTTGTATTATTGCTCATTTGTTTCTTTCTCTGCCTACTCATCTGTTTCCTGGCTGTGACTTCCAGCCTCCTCATTTGTCTAAGTAAGTGTTGTCCTTGGCTGTTTCCCTTTCGTCATTTCTATTGTTTCTTGCTTTCTGGTCACTTTGTCTGATGACATCAGTTGAACACGTTGCACTCATTAATATCCTCCATGAGTTGCTTAATAATAGAAAAACCCTGTTGAGTCTCTGTGCAGTTAATAAAGAAACCTGTCCAACTTTTGATGAAAGTCTGTACACAGATTACTCTTAACTTGGGAAATTGTCAGAAGTTAATGACAAGGAAATAAAAGCAGCTGCAACTTGTCAAGAATTTCTTTGATATGGGGGGTGGGGTGGAATTTAACTTGTTTACTGGTTCAGTAAAGAAAAAGTATGTACATTCCAAAATAAAGTTATAAGAAATGAACCATCTGACTAAAACTAATGCTGAAAAGTGCTCTGTTAAAATATGCCCATGATGTTTACTATTGGAACAAACTTTTAAATAAGTTTAATTATGCAAACAAAGCCTAGTCTCTTTATTGTGTATTCTGTGCATAATATATTTCAAATCAAATCTCTCATATTATTTTATAAGATATATAAATACTTTGACCACTGCAGCAATAAGAATATTCTAAAATAGACATTTATGTCTTTTCCAATGCTTACTTCTCAGGAAAAGGGATAAAAATGGTAATTCAATATGACATGGTTCAAGATGACCAGCTTTGACTTTGAAGTTCATTTTACCCTCTGACCTGCAGGCCACATATTCCCTCTTTGTGTGCCTAAAGCAGCTGCTGGCTTTTTTATTCTAGAATTTTCTAAGAAAGAGGCTATTGCAAATTAAGTGCTCACATTCTATGGAGTTTCTGCAGTAGTTATAACTTGTGGAGTAAAAAGCTATAAAGATCATTTACAGTTCAATCAAGGTTTCTGTTAATGCAGTAGCTGTTAGGTACATGAAGAACATGTCAGCTAATATTAAGAATGACATAAAGAGTGTGCTCACCCAAAACTTGAAGTCAGAGCACAAAGGATCCTTTCATATGGAAATTAAACTGCACAATGGGAATCCTGGTAGGAGGCCAGGGATTTTCACTTCACCCACCACTTCCCTGGGGTGAACTGAAGTTTGAAAGGAGTTCTAGGTTCACTCTGGTTTTCCTCCTCCTAAAATAGTGGCTACTCTCTAAGTCTTGAAACGTTTTTCTTGTTCAGACTCTATTTTTTACATTTCCTATTTTGAAAGTATGTCTGGTTACTTGAAAATCATCATTACTTCTCTTTCTCTCTCTCCTTAAAAAAAAAAATAACTTTTTACTTTAATATTTAACTTTGTTTTTCCAGCTGTTTTAGGGAACAGTAAAACATAGACTGTTTAGGCAACTCAAATGAAAGAAGTATTTACAAACTATTTTGTTGCTGGGAAAGTGAAAGTGGTTCCAACATACCCCCATTATTCTGAAACACACAAACGCACATAGACATACACCACAGACTTTGTGGGCAATGAAACCTGGACAAGTGAACTTTATCCCAAGGATACTACTTACATTACAACTGGGACTGGTTGCCTAGGAACCAGCTCCCTGTCCTAGACCCAAGGAGTGCTTGTCCTACTAACAGTGATTGAGGCTTATTAGCTCCATTAATTCTATTCTCTAGAGTTTGTACTGGGGGACAGAGAGAAAAACTTTCTTTCTAAACCTTGACCTGTCATCGGCAAAGATCACACACAACACATACTGGATGCTTATTTTACAGAATTTCCTACAAATCAGCTAATCTGCTCAGTATGTTTACACAGAGGTCTTTTTGTCTTTTTTTTTTTTTTAATTTTTTTTTAATTTATTTTTATTTCCAGCATAACAGTATTCATTATTTTGCACCACACCCCGTGCTCCATGTCTTAATTGGCCATAGATTGTTTATTTATTGTTATTATCATCCCAATTGAGTGTAGAGGAAAAGAGACAACATTAGAAAATAAAAACCACTTATATGCCTTCCAGGGGTAATTAAATTAATTAAGCAAGTTTCATACGTCAGATAAGGAAAAGACAATGGACCATGCAGAAGGCCTGGCCCATTGGTTTGTCCTCCTCTTTCTTTCACAACTTGGTATTATGCCATTTTATCTAAAATAAGCCAGCTCTGGGAAGCTGGCTTTTGGGCAGGGAGAGGTACTTTTCAGGTTTACTTTATGTTGAGGTCTGTATATAGAAAATATTCTTCACTGAGAAACTAATGGAATCCCAGTTTCACAGACAAAAATACCAAGACAGCTATAGGGAGACTCTAGCAGCCCAAGAGTTGTGATGCCATCCATATAAATTATAGTGTTCCTTCAGGTTTCAAAAGGCCCTGGGAGCTGGTATGGAGACAGTCTTCTCTAGTTTCAATTTGTTGAGTATCATAGATAAATTCCCAATGCTTGATGGACTCACAAATCTTGGAGAACATTGCTCATCAGGAAAGAGTTTGCATTGGCACTGCTTACGTGAGTCTCAGAAGGAGAAAAGGAACTGTCAGTGAGTACACTTGTATCAGGGTTCTTCAACTGGGGGCAATGGAGTTCAAGAATCCATGAGCCTGTACCTCCCAAACTATTTGCAGAATTGTATGACTGTACACTTTTCTTCCAACGAAATTTTTTCCATGTATGCTTTTGCTATTCCATAAAAATAATTATTATTTTCAAATGGCACAAACCAGTATTTGTACTATCACTTACGGAAACTAGTGCATTTTACTGAAAGCTATATGTGTACTTTCGGACATGGAATCATGTAGTAGTTGTTTCAGGTAAATATTGCATATCATGTGACATAAGTGTGTATGTTTTCACATGGTGGATTTAGTAGATTTTAAAAAGTTATAATAGCTAAAATCTATCTTGATCATTTCTAAAATATCTTGTCATTTCTATGGACATAAAGAAATACTTATATAAAGAAATACCTGTTTCTAGGAGGCAGACATCAGTATATCTACTCAGAGGTTTAGTAATATTGACAGAAAGGATTCTTGATATTTCATGAAATGTTAATTTAATAATGTAGTATAGTTACCCTACTCTTTTCATCAGAAAGAAAAAAATTTAAATATTAGTGTGGGCATTAATTTCTAGAGTGTAAGTCTGTTCACTGAACTCTTCTAGCTAATCGGTACGAATCATCTACATGCATTGTTTCAGACTTCCTGTTGCACAATATTGAAACAAAACGTAAGAAAAATAGCCTGAGTCATAATGAGCATTGCCATCCAATCATAAGGCAGGATTTTCATCTCTGTCATAAAATATTGAAGCCACAGAACATGCATTAATCATAAAACGATTTTATATGCCTTTATTGGGTGTTTGTTCTAAAAGGTTATGGAAACAAAAATATTTACAGAAGTAATGTCTTCTCAATAAGCCACCTGAGAGAACTATGTTTAGAAAGTAAAATGTTGCACAGTATTAGATTTAAAAAGAAACCTAGGTTTAGAACTGCAGAGGGAAGCCTATGAACTGTGCCTGTTCATAGGGGCCAAGATAGACATAAAGGGGTGCAAATGATTAGAATAAATTTAGAAACATACCTGAGGCAACCACTTTCAGATAATAGTTAAATAGTTAAGCCCCTTGCGATTCAATGTAGATAAATACAAGGTAATATGTGTTAATTTGGGTATATTTAGAAATACCTTTACACTTTGATAAGTTTGAGAATAACTTAATTATTACATATGTATTACATGGAGCACTGGATGTGGTGCATAAACAATGAATGCTGGAACACTGAAAAGAATAAAATTAAATTAAATTTAAAAAATATGTATTGACCAAAGAAACCAAGAGTACATGGCTGAGTATAGGGTTCAGACAGGAGAATATAAAATGGTTCTGGAGCAACTGTAGGGCTGGAATGTAAAGATATGTTCAGAGGAAAAAAAAAAAAAAAAGAATAAAGACATATCAAAGGGACTTAGGAACCAATTAGAGGGAATTCCTAGTGGCCAAAGTGGAGACAATTTTATCAACAAAGATAATAATATAGTATTGGTTTATAAATCAAAGAATAAAATAAATATCCACAAATTCATATTGATATAAATAAACCACAAATATATGAATACATAAATAAATGAGTAAAAACAGACAAATTTTCTCACAGAACAGTCCCAAATAATTTATGTAGACATTCTTTCCTCAAAGAAATGGAGCTTCAACATTCTCTACCTCAGCCCTACTCAAGTATTGGTGGGCCTTAGCGACTCCCAAGAGTAGGAAAGGGGAAAATAGTGCCTTCACAATGAAGAAATCAGGCAGACATGACCTTAGCCATGATCAAAGTTATATCATCAGTGATGTCATGTGGATGCCATGATATGGTGTGATGGGATGAAGAGGGCACTTCATCTCTGATGTAGGATTTCTAAATTCTGAAAACATTAGCTGAATAACAAAACAAACATCAATCAAACCAAATGTGAGGGATAGTCTGCAAAATACTTGGCCGCTACTGTTCTAAAGCGTCAAGGTTATTAGAAAAAGAAAGGCTGAAAACTCTCACAGACCAATGGAGGTAAAGACATGATAACTAAATGCAAAGTGGTGTCTTGTGTTGGATCCTGGAGCAGAAAGAGGACATTAGTGGAAAACTGGTGAAACTGGAACAAATTCTGGAGGTTAGCTAAGAGGAATATACCAATATTGTTTTTTTTTTATTTTTGACAAATGAACCTCGGTAATGGAAGTTGATAATGTCGGAGAAAATTGAATGGGGGTGAGGAGTGTACTGAAAATCTCTCTAAAATCTTTGCAACTTTCCTATAATTCTAATGCTTTTCCAAAATGAGGGATTTTTTTAAAAGAAATACTTGTGGACCCCTGTTGAAAATATGAACATTATAAATGCCAACCAATGAAATTTTCTTTCTAATTATTATGTATGCTGATGAGAATTCCAGCACATTTTCTTGTTTTCCTCCATAGTTTCTTCCCACTGCATCCAGAGTTTCCTCATAGTTAGATGTTATTCTCAATATTATATAGCCCAGGAGAGTTAGTATATATCATTAACCTACCTTTATTTATTCAATGGTTAAAAGAAATCATTATGCTTAATGTTTAAATTGTATGGTGGTGAATATGGCATGAGTTGTCCAAAGCTTTATTACAGATACATTTAGTTAATCAGCAAACAAGATGTTATGAATGATTTAGGATAGAATTTAGTTGTATATTATAATGTTATTAATCGGTAATGTAGATAAAATCAACACATGGGTAAAGAAGTATTATCCATCAGCCTCACCTTAAATTAATACATAAGATGGGAAGGGAAGGCTAGGGAGTAACAAACAAATTTTAAAAATCAGCTCCTAAACTTACTCCCCATGCACATAGTACTGTATATTGTTTCCCCTTAAGTACTGAGAAAGTTATGTGTGCATTTGGATCAGCAACACTGTGTGGTGTAGTAAGTGACTTTTTCTTTTTTTCCAGTTGCTCTATGTATGAAAATTACTCTGAAGAAATGCTTGAAATGATGGGATTCTGAGATAGCTTGTTTTGAGCAGAACCTTTTGGTCTAGTTTCGTAACATCCCAGGATTCATGGCATTTTTATGAACACACAATTACAATTCCACATAAGTAGATAGAGTAGACATATAAGAACTGCAGAATTGAATTCAATACCCAATTGTTAGACTCTCGCTCTGAATAAAGGAGAAGGATTTAAGAATGGGAATCATGTTCCTATGCGAAGGAAGGATTTTTTGTTTCTTTTCCCCAAATCATAGTAAAAATTACCCTACATTCTCACTGATTTCTTTTTAGACGAAAACAAAAATCAAAGAAGTAAATCTCTACCAAGATTAGCATATTTATTTTCCTTGCTGTTACATGTTATGCAAACTTTTCTCATTTACCAGATGAATTTTTGTGAAGGATAGGAAACCAAGGTAGAACAGAGTACAACCCATTTCCTTTTTGAACCTATTTATACTCAGCGTATAGTTAAAACTACCCTTGCATATGAATAAAATTTATTTTAATACATATTATATGTAATATTATATATATATTTTACACACACTCATATGTAATCAAGGAGGCGCCTGGGTGGCTCAGTGGGTTAAGCCGCTGCCTTCGGCTCAGGTCATGATCTCAGGGTCCTGGGATCGAGTCCCGCATCGGGCTCTCTGCTCAGCGGGGAGCCTGCTTCCCTCTCTCTCTCTCTATGCCTGCCTCTCTGACTACTTGTGATTTCTCTCTGTCAAATAAATAAATAAAATCTTTAAAAAAAAAAAAAAGAAAGAAAGAAAAGAAAAAAATTACAATAAATTCTGCTTGTTACCTATTCAAAATATTTTCTAGTCAGAGCTCTTTACAGTTCTCTATGGATTGCAATAAAAGAAAACTGTTAAAATGCCATGACATTATTCCCCCTCCCCACCCCATTCCTTCTATTTTTTATATTTGAAAGCACATGCCTATATGCTTCTCTCCTCCCTTTAGCAAGTGAGTAGACATACTCCATGATTCCATATTATCAACCTCATTTTGCCACTGAAGCTTACAAAATGCTTCATGTGATTATAAATGGTTTTTGAATGAATGACACAAACAACAGAAAATGCACACATACCTTCTTAATGGTCTCCACCTGTAAAGAAAAACTGGTCACTTCTGGCAATTACGGATGTCAAGTATTGTTGCTACTCATTACCTGAAGTACTCAGAAAAGGATGCTTGTCTTCCAGAAAGTTTTCAGCTCTAGAGCCAATGCCATGCCATTTTTGCTGAGTATGGTATCTAGAAAGAAAATATTTGCATGTTGTGCAGTGAAAGTATGAAAGAGTAAATATATTTTTACCTGGAGCATTTTTCTCCCCACAATAACATATAAATGCGCTTTTGTCATTTCTAATTATAGATACTTAGTACATAGTTTTTATCAGGGTAACCCCACCTCTTCATTTTGCAGCCATTTAGAATTTAAATTGGGTACCTTAAAATTGAAAACTGTAGCTGCTTAAGACAGGTGAAAAAGGAATAGTCACATTCATGCCTCTGAGTGCACCAGAAGGTGAAAAGTTTATTGTTCCACCACATGCGGCAGACTTTATTATTTCTGGAGTGAAATCTACAAACATAATGAAATTGAATTGAATATCTAAAGGTGGATATGTACCTTGAGGGCACTCCACAAATTCGCACACAGAGAGAACAAAGAGAAAGCATATAAAGAAAAGGCAGAAAAATATATATAACCTAAATTGGAAACTACTGAGAAGAATAAGAAATAATAAGATTGGAGAATTGATAGAATAATGAACTGGGAATTCCTTTTCCACACTGTACCCAGAGCAAAGGATTTGTTATGCATATTTCCTGGCTGAACAAAGTAGTTTGAGTTTTCTTATAACATCAAAAGTGTTATATAGTTATCAGTTTTATAAGTAATGCACATGTAGAAAATACATCTCAATCAATGTTGAAATAATTTGCATCAATCCTGAAAGTGCAATTTGATACTGAACTTCATTTTCTTAACCACCTGATATTTTTGCCTGAATGATGCAGATGGTTTTGAATATTCTTTTTTTTCTGTGATGACATTACTTTAGTCCATGTAGAAATTCTCTATTCTCTTTAAATACAAGAGAACTTTTTGATGAAGTAGAAAATAAGCTATGTACTTGAATCTATGTTTGTTCAAGGAGTGTGAGCAATCCATTTTAGAAGGCAAACAAGAAAAGATGTTCGACTCATTACTAACAAAGGATAAGTTAGCTCAGTATTGGACACATTAGTTAATACTTAAGCAAAGGTTTACCTACCAGCTCAGTTTATAAAATCACTTTTAATCCAGGGGCATTCAAGTGGCTCTGTTGGTTAAGCATCTGACTCTTGATTTCAGGCTCCGGTCAAGATCTGAGGGTCATGAGATCTAGCCCCACATCAGATTCCATGCTGAGCAGAGACCCTGCTTAAGATTCTCTCCCTCTGCCTCTTTCTCTCCCTCTCTCAATAAATAAATAAATAAATAAATAAATAAATCCCAATCATTTCTAGTCTAGATATTTTCTAGGTATTCCTATCTTCTTTTTAATCTCTACATTCATTTATCACCTATGTGTTCCTATAAAATTTTTGAATCTCTTATGGTTCACACTGACTTTATATTAAGATCCAACAGATGGAAGCACAGCAGAGGCATGTATAATGAGACAATAGGACAATGTCATGATAGAGTTCTATTTTCAGAGAGAAAGCGGTCTATTGATGTGATATTCTCAAAAGCCTGAAGAAAATCTGTGATGATTCTTCTACTGACATTTGAAATATTGGTATTATATTAACCAGGAAAACGTTTCCAAGAAAGTCCATCATTTTACCTATTACTGTTCATATGAGATATAATGATAATATTCTCAGAGTATTAGTGAATTGTCATTCACTATAGTACACTTTCTATGCACATGAGGGTGGCTGAAAAAATAATTCAGAAAGGCAGAGTTGGTGAATAACCAAGGATAAATATCTATTAACTTGGTGGGAGAATTATCCAAGAAGATGAATTATGTGCCAAAAGATAAGAAATGAGTAATTAAGAATATAAATAGGAAAAGAGATCACATAAGTTTCTACGGGTAAGGAACTGAACAATAGTGACAGAATTATGGTGCCAAGTCGTAGGCACATACCATTCTTCCCAGAAAGTTAAAAATCAACAGTGACAGATTTAACTGAATATCATCAGATATTCTTAATTAAACCCAAGTGCATGAAGTTGGCTCTGTGCAAATTTGTAAACTTGAATCCTTTCTTCAACTTTCTATAATTCTACATTATTTCCAGTATTTTATACTCTTATGGTACCTATAATAAATACTAAAATATCTGAAAACCCAATTCCCATTATATGATTAGTCAAAAATAGGCTACCCCATTACTTAGGTTGTATTTTATCAAAAGAATCTATCTGAAGAGGGTAACATCAATTCCAAAGTAATGAATCTGTAATGATAGACTGGCAGGTATTATGGCAAATGAATAAGAAAGCTATTTTAAGAAATAATCCTTTTTGAGAAACTTCAAGCTTTAAAAAATGTTATTTCATTTACACATTCTTTGAATTCTCAGGTACTCTGTTAAGTAGCAAGCACAGAGACAAAAGTGAAAAAGAGTCTTTTCCACTAACTTGAAATACCAACATATACACACATATACACAATTTATGAACAGATCAACAAATAATTCTAACCTCAAGATCTATGGTTTAATTGTGAACAACTATGGGAGTTACTTTTAATGCATAACCGTAGTTAGAAGCAAAAACACCATGTAAGTGTAATTCAAGATTTTGATTAGTAGCCTGATTTCTATGTAATCATTCAATTCTTTTTACCTTTTCTGTAATATTTTTACCATTTCTTGATTAATATATGGTTGCTAATTTCATGCAAAGATTCCAGTTTCTTTGACAATTCAATTAGGACCCTGTTTTCTTGTACACTGATGGAATAGGAGAATTTGTTTGTTCAGTTATATTTAGAATATAAGCCGTAAAATACCAACATTGATTTAGGCTTTCCTTTTTGAAATCATGCAGTCTTAACTATCTTACTGAGTTTTTATTGAGCTTTCCTGAGCAACTTATCAAGTACTTAAGAAAAGTGATTTTCTTAAGTCATTCTTCTTTTTAAAGGTAGGGTAAGGATAGGTTGTATATTTTAATTTTAATCTAAAGAAACATTTAATTTAATTTAAGCAAATATTATATACACATCTCATTCTTTCTTTAAAATGTGTGTATATGCACACATGTATAGAAGAAAATATGTGTACATTTTAACACACTGGAGAACTGAAGTATATGTTTATACACAAATATATTACATGTAATATAAGATATATATATATCATATCTATGTTTATATATAATTTTCCAAGATAGAGATAACCCCAATAACATGCTGATGAATGACTATATAGACAAACATACATACACATACATATATTTATTCACCAACACACATGAAGATAGATATATATATATATATATATAATGTTTTGTCATAGAAATGCTATAATTCATTATGGTCTATGTATTGAGTTTTATGGTGAAAGAAAAACACATTTAATCTGCTATTAAAATAGTTGATGATTTTCTTCTAGGCAATTTACAGCTGTATATCTTTCATTGACTTAAATTCTTATTTTGAAGAGTCCAGCCACCAGGGACAGACTGAGTCCCCATTTCCTAAGAGAAAATTGTTATCATTACTGACCTACTCATGGAGAAAAAGCCGCCAGAGAAAAAGAATCACGACGTGTTACATCGCATGCTTTTACTTTGCCTTTAAGAACTTTTTTTTCTAGAGATCAATGTTTGTACCTTGTAGAATTATGACTTTCATGTTACCTTTTCAATATGGGTCAGACAATCAATGTAACACTGCTATTCCTTCCACCACCCTTCAGTTGTCTAGTGTTGCCATGACCATGCACTCTTTAATTTTCAAATTGAATTTGGATTCGTTCCAGAGACCCCTTAAAGAAATTGATTTTCGACTGTAAGTGGCTTGCATTGGCACAATGTTTGGAACTAATGCTGTGGCAACCAGAGACAGTAGGAGTAAAAACCTCATGTCATCTTTGCCAGATGCTAACTTCCAGGGTAGAAATATCTTTATTTACCCTGTAATCAGTTTTCAAAAATAATTTTTCCTTCTTTATCCTAATTTTCAGCTGATTTTAATAAATTAAGAGTTATTGATTATGAACTTTGGTTATGAGGTAATCTTTAATTTTCTCCCAATTTCATAATGAATATTCTTATATACTACTTTGCTTCCTTTTCTGTGTAATTGGGAGTTTGGCAATGTATTTACCAACAACAAGCATTTAGGATCTAAAGAAACTTTGAAATTATAATCAGTTTCTATTGCAAAAAGAAATTAGCACCTATCCAGAATGATAGGATTCTTTCTGTTTAAGTAAATATTTTAGTTAGTATATACTTTTTCCTTTGAGAATGTCTGATAATAAGGTAACAAATAAATGTACTTTTAGGCCTTAACTGATAGTATAAGTAACATACCAGGATTTTGTGGTATCTTGGGTAATCAAAAGTTATTAATCATCTTTAAGCAATTTCTAAATAGGCTGAAAGCAATAGATACTGTTTTGAATTTCCTTAATTTTATGAGATTTTGGAAATTTATAACTTTTTTCTTTTCAAAAGATACTTTTCTTGCTACCAAAAGCTGTATAATTTAAATATCTTAATTAATCAATATATGCCACAAAAATATATTTAAATTGAGCATATTTAAAGCATATTCACATACATTTCAGTTAAAAATTTTATGACACACATAAACTTCTGGCAATGTGAAAGAAACAACAATGTTCACAGTCTCGAACATTATTTTTGATTCTATAAATTACCTCAGTAAAATTTTGAAATCCAGAAATTAGTAAAATCTTATATTATATAGGCATTTATAAAAGTGAGATGAATGAAAAGTTAAAAAAAAAATGAAAGTAATCTAACAGTCCAAAAGAAAGAGACTAATTTAAGGAAACCTTGATAAAAACCTAAAACATGAGACAGGCCATGAGAATCATGGTCTTTTTAAATAATGATGATCTTTCTAAAAATAAAAACAGGTTTATAAATACGTAAATCTAAAAATACAGTGAAGTGTATAAATGTATTAATTTAAAAATCAGGGTATGTGTATGTATTTATAGGAATATATTATCTATTGTGTATGTATTTATAGGAATATATTATCTATTATATCTTATTATGCTTACAGGTATGTAAAGAAAAACTAGGAGAAATTTCTAAAAACACAATGGAAAAATACCAGTATGACTTAATTATTGGGTTAAATTGGGTCATAATTATAGGTTTATTGATTAACACATTTTTAATTTTCCAATTCGTTAAATTTACTGCAATTATAGTATCTCATTACTTTCAGATATAATGTAAACTTTATATATGGTACATAATAAAAGTCAACCTGGCTTTAAACTGAAATAAAATATACTAAGTATAACAAGGCTCCAACATGTTGCTTTCTCATTTCAATTCATATTTATTTTGTTTCTCTATTCTTTGGTTGGCATTAACAATTGCAATTAAGCAAAGTAGTAATTCCCTCATGCCTAAACTACTTACTGATAGTTAATTCTACATAAATAGGTGTGATATAAGTGAGAGTGAAGGTTGGTTGAGAGAAGAAAAGGAAAAGGCTATGTAACAGTGTGAGTCTTTTAGATCACATGAGCCCAAAGCTGCCTACACAATTAACCCAATTACTTGAAAGTGACTGGGCCATTGTGGGCAACAGACATGAATGTTTTTCAATCCTATTCTTTTCACAGCATCTTTCTCCTTTTATTTTAAGATGTTACAACTCACACTTAAAGCACATGGTGTTCAAATTCTTATCCTTTGATCTTTCTTTTTTCCTAGTTGGTAGGGAATATTTTTTCTTTAGCCTTTATTTATTAACACCTTCATATTTAACTGGTTGCTTACCCTATCATCCAAAGGACCAAATCAATGAACTAAACTCTAGGGGGATTTTTTTTTTTTCCAATCAAAATAGAAAAAGCAAAAATGGAAATACTAAATAGAAACTATTTTTATCATAGTTTGAAATAGCTATTGTAATTGTAATAGTCTATATTGTAAAAAGAAAAATTAATTTCTATTTTTTTAAAGATTTTCTTTTTGTAAATAATCTCCATACTCTACATGGGGTTTGAGCTCACAACCCCAAAATCAAAAATAGCATACTCTAGGGCACCTGGGTGGCTCAGTGGGTTGGGCCGCTGCCTTCGGCTCGGGTCATGATCTCGGGGTCCTGGGATCAAGTCCCGCATTGGGTTCTCTGCTCCGCGGGAGCCTGCTTCCTCCTCTCTCTCTCTCTGCCTGCCTCTCTGCCTACTTGTGATCTCTCTGTGTCAAATGAATAAATAAAATCTTAAAAAAAAAAAAAATAGCATACTCTACTGACTGAGCCAGCCAGGCATCCCAGTTCCTAATTTTTAATAAGATAAATAAAAAGATTAAGTCTTAGTTATCTAAACATGGATTATCACTATTAAAAATAATTTGCAATTATTTACAGCTAAAAATCATTCTAGGTGGATTTATTTGGACTATCTTGCATTCTTCTAGGCCTCTTGGCTTCCCATCTCTAGTAAATGTCAATATTTGTTAATAAAATAATGGTGTTTAAGCCCCACTGAAGAGAGGTATTAGGAGTGGGTGCCTGTGTGGCTCAGTGGGTTGAGCCTCTGTCTTCAGCTTGGGCCCTGATCTCTGGGTCCTGGGATCAAGCCCCGCTTCAGGCTCTCTGCTCGGCAGGAAGCCTGCTTCCCCCACCTCTCTCTCTCTGCCTCTCTGCCTACTTGTGATCTCTGTCAAATAAATAAATAAAATCTTAAAAAAAAAAAGAAGAGAGAGAAGGTTTAGGAGAAATTATTAAGAATCTCAGTAAGGTAAAGAGTTTCATGCTTCAGGTTTTGATTCATAAACTGACTCTGATGATGTACAAAGTCATTTGGTCCTAGAATTAATAGTACTTCTTTTTTTTAACAACCTTTTAATTATGCTCCCTTAAATAGCATAACAAAGAATTTATCAGGGCTACTGGTTGTCCATCAACTGCCAGGAGACAGTGGGTCCATATTCCTTCTCTTTCTTTTCTTTCTAACTGGGCATATTCTCTAGGAAGATCCATGAAATTACTATCTGTTCTGTGACTGATCCTCTTTCACCTTTTAACTGAGTTGCCATCATTGGTCATTTATGATGATCTCCCATAGGCTCAGGCGCTAAACTATATGCACACTTTGGCCCATTCATTACATTCTACTAGCATTGTTTTCCACACAGCAGTCCAAGATTTTGTGTTTAGAACTTACTCAAATTGGTTTAGCATCACAGAGGCAACAATTCTCAACTTAAAAATTTCCCCAATTAGAAAATATATGTCCTTTTCTCCAAAGTCACATTATTGCCATGAAATCAACCAAGATACATTTTTCTTCTCCATTGCTCCTCTCCTTTATTTTACAGGTATTTCAATAAATTAATTAATTTATTTATTAATTAATAAAGTCAAGTTCTTATTTTCTTCATTATGTGAAAAAACATGTGAGGTGACTTCTGTGCTCCTTATATTTCAAACCTCATCAGGTTCTGGAGACTCTCTTAAATCTTATCAATATTTGGTTATAATAAAAGTGGACTTCTTTTTCACAGAAATAACAGGGGAGCAATAAAAAATATACATTATCCCATATTTTTACATATGTATGTCTTCATTCATTCATTAAGTACTAACTGACTACGTACTGCATGCAAAAACTAGCTATGTTTTGAAGAAGAAATAAAAGAAAATATTCATCCAAAAGGAGCCTACATGTGTAAAGGGAAAGTTACAAAGCAAAGACACGCTTAATGATTCATTTGGTGAATAAAAATTAATGATTAAACATAATAACATAGTCAAGATAGACAAGGTAGAAATGTACACAATGTCTGCCTAGTTTTACCTTTGTAGAAATTAACTGAGGCCAGTATCTTTATCAAATCATCTTGTTTCCTACAATCCTATATGAGCTAAGTAATATTATCTACAGAGATAAGGTAACAAACTCAGGAAAAGTAAATTACTCGGGACCACATACCTAGTGTATATTATATCTCAGAATCAAACCAATGTCAATCTAATTTTAGTCTCTAACTCTAATTTCCAATGATAATTAGAGTCTGGAAAGATGAGTAGGCATTTGATAGTTAAAGTAAGGGAGGAATGAATATAGGTTCTAATCCACTGAATTCTGTTTAATTTTTACTTCGTAATCCCATAAAAAAGAAGCATTAATTTCTCTTAGGAGATTTGTGGTGGTGACACTAAAATCAAGCCCTTCCATAGCCCTGATCTAAAAAATGTGTATATGTGAAATTGTTTATTTCTCATTAACACCATGAGGGCACACTGTTCACTCCATTTTATACTGGAAGAAACAAAACAGTTAAGTACTTTGTTTAACGGCACACAACTAATAAGCATTAAAGCTGGACTATGCAACAGAGGCACTAGGCCATCTTAGTCCATACTCAAAACTGATGCGTAATCCTGCTTCTTTCAGAAAGTTACAGGCAGTGTCAACCTGAGATTTAAACAATGGGTTAAGTATTGGAGAATTCAATTTAAAGTAGAGTGGTTTTTTGTTTGTTTGTTTGTTTTTTGTCCCTCCCCACTCTGGTGAATGCAAGCAAGAATTATTGAGAATACACAGGTTTGGGTGATCTACTCTTGGGCAGTGAATGCATCCTTTGTACTCATCACTCCACTAGATGATGACACATTTACATTATTGTGACTCTCTCCTTCCTCCACCACAGCCACTACTTCTCAGGCTGTAGCTCCTTGATGGCAAAGACTTGGCTTTGCTGTTGGATCCTCAGCACCTGGTTTGTCCTCAAAAGAACCATGTTTATCAATAGGAAGACCAGACAGGCCTCCCAAAAAGGTTCAGGCAAGAGATGCTAAGGTCCTAACCCACAGTTTTAGCAAAGGGGATGGAAATTAGGGAATATGTTGATGAAATAATTAGACTATAATGATTGTCTATATATGGATTGGAAGAGAGGGAAGAATCTAAAGTGACTGTCAATGTTTGGTGGGAGATAGGGATTGTGTGGGTGGTGGAATCATTCACAAAGAGAAGAATTTTAGGAGTTAGGTTTTAGATCTGTTGAGTTTGATTTGCCTGTTGTTTTCAAATAGAGATGAGTCACTCAGGAGGCAGCTGGATAAAAACAAAACAAAACAAAAAAACAGCTGAGGGATTCAGATTCATTGTTCTTTCTTACTGATGCCTTTAAAAATACATGAATTCTAGGGAGAAGCTGGGATTTGGGCTTCCCTCTCACTATATTGTATGGCATTGTGCCAGGCTGAGGTTTATGGTGAGAGTCTTTCTCAGCCTTTTCTACTGGTTTCAGTGTAGATACTTCCTTGGTCTCCCCATGTGTAGGAGTCATTCAGCTGGTTTCCTCATTTCTTTCAGATAGAATCACTGTGTGCGTTGTTTGGCGTGTAGTTATATGTGTGCAGTATATAGCAGAGGGACTTATAAGACATTTTCCCAAAGAAGTCATCCAAATGGTCAACAGGCCCATGAAGGAGTGCACAATATCACTAACTGTCAGAAAAATGTAAATCACAGCCACAATAAGGTGCACCTCACACCTGTTAGAATAGCTACAATCAAAAAGAAAAGTGATTATAGATGCTGGCGAGCATGTAGAGGAAAAGGAACCCTTTGCTCTTATGGAACCATATGCTCTTATTGTGAATGTGAACGGATGTAAACACTATGGAAAACATTGTGGAGCTCCTTCAAAAACAACAACAACAACAAATAAAACAAAACAAAACAAAAACAAAAACAAAATAAAAAACAACTACCATATGACCCAGCAATCCCATTTCTGGGTATGTATCTGAAAAGAACAAAATTGGGATCTCAAAAAGATATCTGCAATGTCCGTACTATAGTGAGTGCTGTGAAATGTGTAAGCTAGATGATTCACAGACCTGTACCCCTGAGGCTAATAATACATTATATGCGAATAAAAATAATTTAAAAAAAAAGACATGTGATGGAAGTAAAATATACGTTCCCAAAAAGATGTGATGAAGGATATTCACAGTAAATTTATTCCTCCTAGCTCCAACCTGGTAGGGGCTCAGGTGTTCATGAACAAGGTAATGGACCATGTGTCATCTGTTCATACAGTAGGATAATATTTGACTTAATAAAAAGGAAGTTACTGTTTATAACTTGGGTGTTAAGTTATAAACAAAAAAGAAACCAGCCACCCACAAAAAAAACATACTACATGATTCCATTCAAACTATCCACAAAAACTAATTTAGTGGGGAAAAAAAATCAGAATCAAGGTCACCCCTGGGGGTGGGATGGGAAGGACTGCCTGGGATGGAGCAGGAGAGAACTTTCTAGAATGATGGCAATGTTTCTCATCTTGATAGGGGTTTGGGTGACTGCTCTATCCTTGGCAAAAGTGTAGCAAATGCACACCTAACATTTGTGTTTTATTGTGTCTAAATTTTATCTCAAAAGAGAAAATTTATTAAAAAAAGAGAACGACCCTAAATAAAAGACATATCTGTACATCCATATTTGCAGCATTATTCACAATAGCCATGACATAGAAACAACTTATTATTACACTGATGGAAGAATGGATAAAGAAAATGTGGTACACAAACACACACACACTGAATATTATTCTGCCCTGAAAAGGAAAGAAATCCTGCCATTTGAGACAACATGGATGAAATGGGAGGACACTATACTAAGCAAATTAAACCAGCAGAGAAACACAAATATTTCATGGTGTCATTTATATATGTCATTTAACAATTTAAAAAATCAGACTCCTAGAAAGAGAGAATAGAGTGGTGGTTGTCAGGGACTGGGGGATGGGGAAAATCGGGAGAGTCTGGAAAAAGTTTAGAAACGTTCAGCCATTAGATGAATAAAGTCTGAAGATCTAACATGAAGTATGGTGATTATAGTTGACAACATTGTATTTCATTATTAAAATTTGCTGAGATAGTGGAACTTCAGTGTTCTCACACATATACACACACAGAGAAGGTAAATATGTGTAGTAATGGATGTGTTAATTCTATCGTGGGAATCTTTTTCAGAATATGTATGGGTATCAAATCACCCTGATGTACAACTTTAATAAATCTGAAAAACAAAAGATATCTGTTGTAAAGAGGGCCAAGTCAATTCCTAATATCAATTTTCTTTTCTTTTCTTTTTTCTTTTTCTTTTTCTTTCTTTTTTTTTTTTTTTTTTCCCCAGAATTGATGGCCACTAGGGGCTTTTTTGAAAAGCACGGAAGAGCTAAACTTAAAGATTGGTAAATGCTTATGAAAAGCAAGTGCTACTTTCAGATAGCATCAAAAGGGAACAGTTTAATCAAATCATTTGTGTAGTATTTTCACAGACTTGCAAAGTCCTGTATTTTTCTTTTTAATTGTAGATGGGTGAAACTGCTCCTTTTAGGGTGGTGGAGAAGAATGCACCCTACAGTTTTTCAAAATTCTTCTCTGATATTGACATTTAGCAGTAGTACTAACAGCTTGATCCTTTAGAAAAATTCAAGAAAATCATGTCCTTGACAGGGTATAGCTATTGCTTGCTGGAGTGAGAACAGCTATAGCATCTTCTGATCTCACCATTAGCAATGAAACTGGTAACCCACTTCTGCAAATTGGCAGATTGAGTAGGGAGTCTATGGAGCAAAGTGGCAGCTTTTCCTTTCTCTCTGCTCCAGAGGTAAGAGCAGTTCCAGCCCCCCCACCCCCCAGTATTGGTGTGGTACAACAGTGAAGTCATAATAGAAAGGGGAAAAAAAAAAAGACAGCTAATGATGAAAAAGCCTCTCTGAAGTCAGAACAGAGATGAGCCTATACTGTATCTGGGGACTTGTCTGGGGACTGTTGGTGTGGCTCAAAACACAAAATAAAAATATCTTTAATTTTTTTGGGCGAAGTCATCATTTACTATTATGTTTCAAGTATGATTCCTCTTAAGAAATATCAAAGAATTAAATTACTCCCTGACCTTAATATTTAAAAGGCCTTAGGAAAGCATCAATAAGTTTCCTCTTAAAAATATTTCTTTTCCTCCTCTTAGTGCTTGCTTGAACTGTCATGGCATTGTACAGGAGAAAAAAGTAAAAATGTAAGAAAGTGGTTTTAAAAAAATAAAAGCACAGAAATTCAATCCAGGCAACTTTTCACTTGTCCCTTTTATAATGTCCAAATAAATGAATTTCTGCTACAACGTTTACTTGCACTCTGGGGGGCAACTAAAATTAAACATACTTGTGTATTCTTTTCAAACTTCAGAACACACGAGAAAGGATTTGTTGCTAGTCAAACACATAACTAAGGCACATAATGAGACAGCAGGCCCCCGACTTCTCCCATCCGAACAGACCATCCTTCTGACGGCCTTATCATTCTCCTGCTATTACAGACATCAATTTCCAGCCCTCAGAGAGGTCTTATTTTATTTATGTATTTTCCTTCAGGTTTACCCCTAAGAATGAAGGAGAGGAATGTCTTTTTCATATATTAACATTCCATGAAACCCAACTGTTTGGATTGGTTCATAGGCCTAAACAGAAACAAGTGTAGTTGACGAATAGAATGTAGGATCCAGACTGACATCTCTTCAAGAATGATATGTGTTTCTACTTATTCTTCATTCTCCGGACCCCTCTCTACCTCTGCCCCCTCATATCCACCCTCATCCAACCATGTTCTTTACTCACTTGGTTTTGGTTACCTGTGTTCTCTATCAGTTCCTTGAATATGGCAAGTCCATTCTTGTTACTTTGCGAAAAGATTGTTGCATTTGCTTTCCCCCTTGATTTTAATGCTTCTCTCAGATCTTTGTCTGGTTGCTCCTACATTTCAGGTGAGAGCTTAGAATTTACCTCTCCTGAGCACATTAGCGGAACTAGTCTGCTATGCAGACGCTCACATTATTCTGTTGTATTTCCTTAGTGGCTCTGGTCACAATCTCACAATATGTACCTCTTTGTATTTATATTCTTAATTATTTCTCTTCATTAGAATGAGAAGAGAAATGTATTCCAATTTAAATCAGAATATACTCAGCGCTTAGAAGACTTTAGGCATACCAATACAAAATTGTGAATTAATTCATTAACTTAAATATAGTAGAGCCAAATAAAAAACGGAAGTGGATCTTACTACCAGTAATCACCAAATAACAGAGCATCATCACTTGAATCAAATGATTTTAAGTATAAAATCATAAGTGGCTAAAAAACATCATATAAAACAATTTTACAAAAGCAATCTAAAGATCTCTTCGGTAGGATTGCTTATCAAACTCCAATGCTCATGGTCTTAATTTGCTTAATTAATTTACATAATTTGCTTCTTAAAGCCTTCATATCAACGTATATCACAGATATGGAGGTACCAAAATCTCTTTATACAGTGCTCTGCCAATACGGCATTATTATATGTCTCTTCTGGATCTCTTTACCTCAATCGGAAAAATTACTGAGAAGATAGCTTGATTTTTCTTTACATTTTAGAGATGATATGCATAATATTAGTTAGTTGCTATCATATTTTGGGGTCTATTACTATAGGCTTTTCTTAATAGAAGTAGAAATTTTGGTATATTTTTGAAATATCATGAATGGTATGTTCTATTGCTATTGCTATTCTGTTCTATTCCATTCTATTCTATTCTAATTGACATTTTAATAGAAAATTTTCATAGGTACATTTTATTCTATTAAAGAATAGAAATCATGAGTCCAGAGACAAAAACACGTCAAAATTTACAAAATGAGTCAGTTTAGCTAATGAGTATGCACAATCTAAGAATCCATTTGCCAAGTTTAGTGAACCCCCTAGCAGAAGCACTGCTATGTAATAATGATACTGGAAAAAGCACAAGTGAGAGCAGAAATGATGGTGGCTTTTAATTCAGCTTTGGCTGATGAGCTGGCAGCATTTATAGGACAGGGACTAAGAGGAGTACGGATAGCCAATTTTCTGTGCAGACTAATACAACATTTTCTTTAGCAGAGTAAATTGGTTCAAAGTTCTCTCCATTTTCAGATCCCTTTTGTTCAGTGCTTCCTAAGTGCAGTTTGACATGGCATATTTCTATTTGCTGGAAATTCTTAATAATTAGGAAGAGCCTTAGCAAACTTGCAATAGCTTTCTCTGCACTAAACTCAGGTGTGGTGAGCACTGGCAGGTTTTTGATCCCTTGCACAAGTGATTGAACGATTTCCAAAGGTTCCTGGTAAAAGAACTGACAGGTCAAGCCATGTGCCTAGGCCAATCAATTCTGATTCTGCAAGGTACCTGCAGCGCGGGGCTGGGAAACTGAAAATGAGAGTAGAGTAGAGGACTAAGTGTTTGATCCCATTTAACCTTCTGGTTAATCTACCGTGAATCAGTGCCAGACAAAGGTAGGGGCAAGATTCTTTTGAATTTCATCTCCATGGGCTAAAAGTAGACATACATTTGGGCCAGTATTTTTAATGACCTATTTTTTTTTTTTTATAGAAGCAGCATCACCACATTTTATTATTCTTTTAAAAAAGACTTACTACCCTGACAAATTTCTAACTAATGATATAATTACTTCATTAGGTAGCATAATTAGAAATTACTTGAAGTATAAAGAGCGCCTGGTAAAGAAATGCTTAATTTACTAAATAATTTCGATTCAAATGATTATTAAGTTAAAATCAGAAGTTGCTGAAAACCTTAAGTAATGGTTTTTACCAGTGCCACATGATAAAGTAATTGCTCAATTAGCAATTAGTTACTAATAGCAGTGCCCTTTATTTTTACTTAAAATAAGTAAGCTGATTTCTACTCGTCAAAAATGAATATTAATTAGATGGGAAAATTAAAAAAAAAATCAGACCTTGTTAGTAGAACCTACAGCCATACAGAAACCTTGTCTCTTTTCTGTTTTTTTTTTTTTTTTTGAATTAGGTATAGAAATAAAGAAAGAAATTGTTTTCTTTTTCTCTTTTACTCCAGAAACATGGGAAAGAGGGAGAAATTCTGATTTAAGCTTGATTTTTCTCACTATCCTTATTAAAGTGAGCTAAATAAATTTTTACCATTTAGAAGATAAAAAGGGTACTGTCCACATCCTTCTCTTTTTCTTTCTTATGGAGGTGTAATCAACATATAACATTATGTTAGTTTCAGGGGTACAATATAATGATTTGACATTTATACACACCACAAAATCATCACCAATCTAAATCTGGTTACCATTGGTCACCAAAGTTATAAAATTATTTTCTTATGGTAAGAAATTTAAAAATTTACTCCTTTAGCAACTTATAACAATGCCTACAATATTACTGACAGTGATCATTACATCCCAATGACTTGTTTGTTTTGTGACTGGCAGTTTGTATCTGTTGACTCCCTTCACCCATTTTACCCACCTTCTAGTCTCCTCCCCTCTGGCAATCACCAGTAAGTTTTCTGTATCTATGAGTTTTATATTGTATTTTGTTTTGTTTGTTCATTATATGGTATTTGTCTTTATGTAACTGATTTTACTTAGCATGACACCCTCAAGATCCATTCACTTGCAAGTGGAAAGATTTCCTTCTTTTTTTATGGCTTTTGGCTATTGTAAATAATGATGAAACAAATACAGGGATGCATATATTTTTTTGAATTAGTGTTTTTGTTTTCTTCAGATAAATACCTAGAAGTGGAATTGTTGGATCATTTGGCATTTCTATTTTTAGTTTTTCGAAGAAACTTTATACTGTTTTCCAAAGTGGCTGTACCAATTTACATTCCTACCAACAGTGTACAAGGGTTCCCTTTTCTCCATATTCTTGGCAACACTGCTAATTCTTGTCTTTTTGATAGGAGACATTTTAACAGATGTGAAGTGACATCTCATTGTGGTTTTGATTTGCATTTCCCTGATAGTAAGTGAGGTTGAGCATCTCTTTATATCCCTTTTGGACTGCTTTACAAAAATGTCTATTTAAATCATCTGCCTATTGTTTAATTGAGTTGTTTTTGGTTTGTTTTTGTTTTAGAGAGAGAAAGAGAGAGAGAGAGAGCATGCAAGTTGGGGAAGAGGGGCAGAGGACGAGGGAGAGAGAGAATCATAAGCAGGTTCTATGCCCAGAGCCTAGCAGGGATGAGGGATGAGATGGCAGGGCTTGATGACCCCACCGTGAGATCACTGCCAGAGCCGAAATCAAGAGTCGTATGTTTAAACAACTGAGCCACCCAGGAGCCCTGAGTTGCAGGAGTTTTTGTTTTATATATTTTGGATACCAACCCTTATTAGATATATGATTTGCAAATATTTTCTCCCATTTGTTAGGTTGAGATGTGTATTACTTTTAGTTATGTTATCATTTTATAGTCAGAATATGTTTGAAATGAAAACCCAAGGTTTTTAAAATTAAGTAGTTAAAATTAAATTCAATTAATAAACATTATCATTTCTTGAGTACGAGCTGTTTAAAGTCAAGAACTATGTGATAATTATATATACCTTTGGGCTCTTGAACAATGTATAAAGTCGGTGTTTAGTGGGGAAAGAAAAAAGGAAGAACTGAAGGAGGGAAGGAAGAAAAGGAAAAAAAAGAAGGAGGGAGAGAGGAAAGAAAGGAAAGAAGGAGAAAAAGGAAGGAAGGAGGGAGAGAAGGAATAACTAAGGAAAGAAAAAGTGGAGAGAATGGACAGGAGAACATAAACTGCTTTTAGTCTTCCATGTGTAATTTAGATCGAATTCATCAAAATTGGAGAGTAAATTTTAAGTACTGGAAAGAATAATGTATCATTCCCTAAAGAAGCCCACTCAATAAAATATCACCCAACCACCTCCAAGTATCTCCTAAACTTCGAATTACTATTACAAAAGAAATATAGTATCAGTGTTTATATTTTATTAATTTATAAAGTTTTTTTTAAAGATTTTATTTATTTATTTGACAGAGACACAGAGAGAGAAGGAACACAAGCAGGGGGAGTGGGAGAGGGAGAAGCAGGCTGCCGATGGAGCAGGGAGCCTGATACCCATATCAGGACTCTGGGATCAAGACCTGAACCAAAGGCAGATGCTTAATGACTGAGCCACCCAGGTGCCCCTAAAATTTTTGATTAAAATTAAATATCTTCTTTATAAGAACTAACTCTAAAAGTGGGACCAGAGATTATTATAGATTATGTATATGCCAGAAGAATTTGTATGTTGGAATTGCTAAGAGGATACTAAAGTCAATTTGCACTACCTTCTATCACTAATCAACTAGTTTGCTGACTGCTGAGAACCTTGAGAATTCAAATTTATTGAGACCTGTTACTTAAACATGCATATAAGTGCGTGAGCCTTGAAAACTAGGTTTGTTTCTCTAAAAGGAAACAGTAAGCTGTTTTTCCTGACATTCTGTTTGAAGACAAACTGTATCTACCTGTTTTTTATAGACTCACATGAGTGAAAGGTAAAAATCATAAAATTTCATTATTTATAATACTTTCTACATATTTTATTCACTGTATGATAAAATACAAAGGGATATCAAATACTTTTTACAAATATTTAACTTGATTTCTATCATAAAAATTATCTCACTTTTTAATTTTTCCCAACTTATCATTAATTACTCTTAATTTAGTGACTTAAGGTAATTTTCACATTTATTTCAGAGTCTGTTTCAGGCCAATGGGGTGAGTGAGTATACTAGTCAGACACCCATAGTGTGGAGGTAAGCCTGTCCATTTCTCAGTGAGCTCATTTCCACAAATGAAGTATGCAGTTAAGTTTCATTTGATATTACAAGGCATGTTTGGTCCTCAGGGCAGCAACAAAGACTGGGACTCTCTCTGATAGCGAGGGAAAGACCTCAGTGAAGAATCCAAAGGGAAAAATAGAGCCGATGAAAACATACTTAACACTCCATGTCCCATGTGTCTCTTAGAGCAGTTTGTGAGTTTCTTTGAACTTCGTTCAATGAGCATCTAAACAATCTCAAGATTATCTCCACATATTTTCATATTTTCAAAGATGTATACCACATGCAGATCACAAAACTGATGGCATCATTTGAGAGTTTTGAGTTTCTCTTTTATTAACTTCATTAGAATTAATCTACCATCCACTAGCCTTACTCCATCCTATAGGACGTCTAGTACAACAACAGCAACTGAAGATAGTGCCATTATGCAAACCCTCATTCGAACCCCGTAAGGAGGTTAGATTGTTTTCTGCTTATATAAGAGGAAACTAAGATTTTATAGGTGTTTGAAGTTGGTGAGATTATTAATTGTCAGTTCACATGCTCCCCTTTATTGGTGATTCAAACATTCTGAATTCAGCTCAAGAAAATACACAAGGAACACCTACTATTCTGCAAAGATCGGGCTGGCCACGGGGGAGAAAGAAATGGATCCAGAACTACATATATTATTTTTCATATGCACGTTATAGTAGGATCATTCGTTGTTAAAAATAGACTTGAGCATGCTAAATTACTGCAGTAGGATGCATCTTAATGATAATTATAACTCTAAATATCAACATTTTAAAAAAAATGTTACTTTTTAAATCAAGTGCTTATGCCACACATACATATGCTATGTGTGTTCTAAGTGCCTAGAATATTTAGTTTTTTAATCTGCATAAATAGATCTACAAAGAAGGAACTATGACCTCTCACCAAAGAGGAAACAGAGACACCAGGAGATTAATAAGCTTCCTTGAGATCATACAGCGAGAACATCGCATCAGAGATCTGCAACCAGGCAGCCTGACTCCAGACACTGTCTGTGACCTCCACATTGCCCTGCCCCTGCAGGGGTGAGGCACCTCCCACTCAAAGGTTACTCCTTGAGAAAATCTGTACAATTATCCAAAACTGACTGTGCTGAGCACACTAGCTATCTGAAACACCACACCTCTTTCAATCACTCTTCACCCTCTCACTTTCATCTCCCCTATTTTAAATGCATTTTTTCCGGGGATACTGTCATAGATGCTGTGTTTTTCATGTATTTGTGTAAATGGAGTTTCCTTAAAAACATGAAAAAGCAAGACAGTAACTATAAAGGGCATACTTAAATAGCTTGTTAATCACCAGTGTGATTTTTAAAAACAGGCAACCCCTACAGATAAACATATATACTCCTCAATATATAGATTATTTATGATTTTAAATATATTTTTAGGAAAGGGATAGAGATTTGTATCAAAAACAGAGTAATTTACGAACAGATTGGTCTTCAAGGAAACTCTTCCATCCTTTTTATCCAGCATGTATGCCTTCTTACTATATACAAACTCTGACTTGCTCTGGTTTACACCGAAGAAAGGGAAAATATATCTAATGCTTATTGAATCCCTGCTAGGTAGCAGGCACTTTCACATAGGGCTCTAATTCTAACAATGCTTCATAGTATTATTATTCTCATTTTATATATTAAGAAATTGAGACACTGATCAATTCAGTGACTTGTCCAAAGTCACACAGCTGGTTAACTGTGGAGAGAGAATTCTAACCCAGGTTGTCCTACCCTAGTGTGCCAGGTTTGGCTTTAAAAAAAGAAAAGGACAGGAGGACCATAATTGAGATAACTTTTCTAGATACATAGATTCAGTGATGAATAACTGAAGTTCACATATTTCTTTTCTTTTATTTCCTTTATATTTATATTTATTTATAAATTTTTTGATTTCTTAGGCAGTGTTTTGTGACTTTCAGTGTTTTCTTATTTAGCTACCAGGTCATAACCTGTATTCCTTTTGCAGTTGCGCTAATTCTGGGATTTTTCCTGCCTTTCCTTGCAACCCATTTCTCAGGAAAGAAACAAACATATTTAGCAATACCCATAATATTGCAAGCTCCATGAGCAGTCAGTTCTCAGGGTCACTGTTGGCTCGCATGGATCCCCCTTCTCTGGAAATAGTCTGCACGCAAAGAAGAAAACCTTCAGCCACCATATTGTTTCTCTATGGTTGGGTTTTTTTTTTTTTTTTTTTTGTCTCAGTCATGACTGAGAGATCCAGACGGGGCATATCTGACCCAACTTAGGTAAATCAGGAGTTTAAACATTTTGATATGAAAGACATAGAAACTGAGTTAGTAGAGCCCAGTTCATGCTCACTTGAATACTCCTGCTGTGTAACCATAAATCCATGTTGGAAAATCTCCTGGAGCAGCCCTGGTTTTGCCTTAACCCTAGATTTACTTTTTTTAATTTTTTTCTAGTTCATTTTCACTTTGAATCTAATGAGTTAGAGTTTTCTATTTCTTGCCATGAAAAGCATATTTACCCATATATAGCCATGATCTTATAAGCGTCAAAAACCCACATGAAAGAGATAAACTCCCCGAATGAGAAGAATCCATAATGAGGAGGATGGCTCATGGGTGGATTCAGGATTCACATATTTTGTAATAATATCTTCATTGCATGTTAGGTGTATTCAGTTACTATTGTTGCTGTGGCAAATTACCACAAACTTTTGGCTTCAGCAAAGCAAATTATTTTTAATTCCAGTTCTGGGGTCAGAAAGTCAAGGAATCAGGAAGACTATGTTACTTCTGGAGGCTTTGGGAGAGAAATCTGTTTTCTTGCCTTTTCCAGTATTTAGAGTTGGCCCGCATTACTAGGATCATGGTCATTTCCTCCACCTCCAAAATACCTCATTAGAATCAATGATTTGACATTTATATCTATTTTTTTTTTCCTAACCTAGAACCTCCCACTTCCCTCTTATAAGAACCCTTGTGATTATATTGGACCTGGAGGGATAATTCAGGATAATCTCCCCACCTCATTTTCATAATCCCATGTGCAATGTCCCTTATAAAATAGCATGCTGACAGGTTCTGGACATTAGAATGTGGATATCATTTAGAGTCATGTCAATTATTCGGGGGTCATATATAGCCTACCACATTACAAAATGTAGAATATTATGGTATTGGAGAAGACTGCAGAGTGTGATGTTTTACATGGCATCTTTTCAAGGTATTAGCAAACCTTATTAGATCAGTAGGGTTTCCTAAGATTCCATAAACCAGAGCAGGTTCTGACTTCTATGCATTACCATGAACTCAAAGAGAGGACCAACTACAAACAAACAACACAAAATACATGATCTTCCCAACATTCCATGTGACAAAATAGCTTCTCTTTCTGATTGTTTTACAAAAAAATTTGGAAAGATCAAGGAGAGTGAGAACTCTGGCAATTGGTATATTTAAGTTAATGAACATATCCAAGATGATTTACAAGTGAGTCTTTATTTTTAATTGACAAATAGTATTTTTAAATAAAGCTGGATTTGGAGAAAGTGAAGTAAATGAAGTGTTCTCAAGTCTTAAATCAATCAACACCAGTAGATTGTGTATGCTCTTGTGAATGCACAACTTGAATCACACTTTAATAATATTCTTATTGTCCCTCAAGGATCAGATCCAACCAAGACAAATCCCACATTTGTCATTTTATAAAAAGCTTCTATACTGTGGAAGGAACAATATTAACCTCATGAGTTGGTACAACAGAGGAAATACAATGCGTCTTTGTTTTAGTAAACACGGCTTGCCATGAAAAGTTTGGTTTTGTTTTTTTGTTGTTATTTTGTTATTTTTTTTTAAGAAAAACATATTTTGGATCTTTGATTGAATAAAATGAGTATCAAATGTCATTTGAAGTTTGGCGAACACAAGTAATTAAGGCCCAGATGCTCTGCTTGACCCTCTGCCTGCACACTGTCAAACGGCCCAGATTGTCAAGACTTGTTTACAGCAACCCTGATCAGAGAGGTCCATAACCCCAGGTTCTTAATACCTACAATTGTCAATCACTACAAACACAGAGTCTACATCAGTGACCTTTGTGAAGCAGAATGAGCTCTGACAGATTTGATAATAGTGAAATATCCCAGGGCATGCCACACTCACTATTGGAAGCTTTCACTTTTTTAACCCCCCAAATACTGTTGAACACAGAATTAGCACTTCCCTCTTATTTTTCTTTCACTGGCAGAGCAAAAGGGAGTTTGGAGGCTATGATATGAACAAAGACAAACTCACTTCTAACCATCCAAATACTATGTACACTAGTCAAGTAATATATTTCTTCCAGTGGGCTTCTCTGTATGTGGTAGTGAGAAAGAGCATGGAATTTATAGTAAGATAAAAGAAATTCAAGTTCTTTTCCATCAGTTCTTTTTAATTTTTATTTAAAAAAAAAAATCTATGTTCCATACAGGTCACTTAACTTTTTGAGTTTCAGGTACCACAAAACAGTTTTAAGGACAGTACCTAATTGTTAGCATGTATCGAGCACTTCAACATTGAAATGGTTCCAATAGCATTAACCAGTAATCCTTAAAACAATCTTATACAGTAGATAATATTATCAACACTTATCTAGGAAAAAACTGAGCTTATAGGGGGTGAGTAAATCATCAATGGTCGTATCAGTGGAAGGCTAATGACACTTCAAGAAAGTTTAGATTCAAGTGAAATTCAAGATAATGACTTTCATGAACTTATAAATTTAGAGTAGATTATAAGATTTCAAGAAGGGCGGTACATGGGGCACCTCGGTGGTCCAGTCAGTTAAGTATCCCTTCTTGGTTTCAGCTCAGGTCCTGATCTCAAGGTTGTGAGATAGAGCCCTAAGGTGTACTGTGCACTCATTGTGGAATCCGCTTGAGATCCTTTGTCTCCCTTTCTCTCTGCTCTTCCTGCTCATGCTCTCTCCCTCTCTCTTGAGTGAATAAACAAATCTTCAATTCAAAAAAAAAGAAAAAAGGGTGGCACATTACACAGAACATTTGATGTGCATATGATGTGTTTCAGTCCTCACTCTGGCAAGTACTATGACTGGGGGGTTAGGTAAATTATTTAACCCCAATTATCATCAATAAACTCATTTTCAAAATAAAATAAATGTCACAAGGTTTTCTGTGTGCATTAAATGAGTCAGCGCATGTGAATACTGAATAAGGTGCATGACACAGAGCAGGAGCTAACAAGTGATCATTTCCATTTACTTCCTCTCTTCCTTTTTGTTTCCAGGTAGACTGGGAAAGCAAACAGACATTATTCAAAATTTTGTCTCCACCGTTTAGTAATTCAGTGGGTGAAATTAACCCTCTTTTGTTATCACAGTGTGGGGATCATGATATGGATCATGGGAGACTTTAAGTTAGATGTAATTTATAAGCACTAGCCCAGTGGTTGGGATGGATTATAAACTTAATAAATTCTGTTCTCTGTCAAAGTGACTCCTATATCCTGCCACATAAAGTGTTGTATCGTTGAAAGAGTAATAAGAGATCTGTAAATGCAAAAAAGGATGAAAAATGTTTACTCTTTAATTGGACAAATATGCACTGAGCAACTACTTTGGACAGCTCTGGAGCTCTGAAATGACACTGTGTGGTGAACGAGACAGACTAGGCTCACCGAACTCACATTTGTGGTGGAGACAGAGATGAAACAAAGAAATTGCTAATGATTAGTGTGTTAAATGCTAAGAAGAAGGAAAAACAAAAAGAAAACCAGGATGGTGTGACACTTAGAAAAAGGGTATTTGGAAGGAAAGGAGCTAGCCGTGTAAAACAAAATGGAGTGTTCTGAGCTACAGAACGCCAGGAAAACAAGTTTCATGTGGCAAAAACTACCTAAGGGATGAATTTTGCTTGTTTCCTTTTTTTTTTTTATTAGTATTTTATTTATTTGTTTGAGAGAAAGAGAGTGAGAGAGCATGAGCATGGGGAATGGCAGTCAGAGGGAGAGGGAGAAACAGGCTTCCCACTGAGCAGGGAGCCTGATGCCAGACTCAATGCCAGGACCCTGGGATCATGACCTGAGCCAAAGGCAGATGCTTAAAACCTGAGCCACCCAGCGCCCCATAACTTGTCTTGTTAATATACGTTTTCTTCTATATTTTCTTTCTGTTCCTTCCATCTTCTATAAATAGGGCTATATATTCCTTTTCTAGGTTTTTGTCACTATAAACAATTCTGAAATCACACAGATGTGCACACATTTTAAAGCTGATTTAAAACGCCTTGAGGGGAAAATACTTTTATCTGATTGTTTAGTCAAATGTGTTTTATTCTTTATTAATATTTACCATGTGGTTTTCGAAGATGGCTGCAACAGATCGCATTTCTAGCAGCAATGAATGGGAGCACCCTCTCATTGAGTCCCTGACAGGGACTGCGATGGGCCCTTTATACTTGGATAAGTAAATGTGATACTTTAAGACGGCTTTGATTTTACTTCCTTGTTTACCACTAAGTTTGAGCATCTCTTCATGGTTGCTGGCAGTTTGGATTTGTACTTCTGTGACATGCTTATTAATATCCTTCTCTTCATCCTTTTTTCTTTCATGTTGTTTCTTCCTTTCTTATCAATCATTAAATACTTCTTATATTTTCTATGTTCCATAGGCAATATGTTCCCTATATCTGTTGTTTCTCTAATGACTTAATTTATGGGAATTTCTCCATGCAAATTTAATTCTTACATTATAAATATTGGTTTGGGGACTTTCCTAATTATACATTTAATCAACTGCATTTTCCTTTATAATTGTAAATATTATTTTTATACTGATAATTTTTTTTAACATTTGTAGTCTTATGAGTTTTACATTTAAATATTTAATTTACCTGGAATTTACATTGTGTATAATATAGAATAGAGCCTAAACCTTGCTTTTCTCCAGATGCCTATCCATTTGTGTCAGGATCATTTATTGAATAATGAATCCTATTGCCACTGACTGGAGACATCATTATATATTAAATCCTCATATATACAAAGATTCATTTCTAGGTTCTTTTTGAGGGATAGTTTCAGGAGAGTGGTGAGCCAATTTGTCAGTATCATAGTGAGAAGGGAGACAATGGCATTAATTGCACTTGAATAAGAAGATAAAATCACATCACACCATGTCTTGTAGACTCTTCTAAAATAAATTGAAAGGAAGTTAATTCAGTTTTAAAAAAATTATGTCTGTGGTGCAGGTGGTTGATATGGGGGAAAAGGCAATAGAAGAAAGAAGATCCATGTTAAAAAGCCAACTGAAGAGTTCAAACAAAAGACAATGGGGCAGAGGAGTTGGAAGAGGATTAATTCAAAATATCTGGGACCTTTGGGTAGTCATTTATTATCTAGGGTAATCTAGACAACCCAGATATTATCAGTGCTGTACCACAGCGAGCTGAGCCACAATGAAGAGTATACAGTAAATTTCAGTTTTCTGAGATGCTTAGAGAATAGAATTTCTAATAAATCAGAAATGCTAGTTACCTGATACTTAACCAAAAAAACTTCTGTGTTTCAGCATTGCTTGTTGATGATATTTCTAATTTGTATTCATCACCTATCCTGAGATAGTTAAGTTCAGTTTATTGAAGGTAATTGAATCTTTCATGATTCAGAATCCGCAATGCCTCAGGGACATCATTCTAAACATCAATCCTCATTTTATGGGCATAGATCAGACTGAAACTCTACTGAATATAAGTAAAACTCTGAAAATTGCATTTTTTACCAAAGTCTTGATATCAATCTAGTTTATTTCTATTTTCTTTTTTGGGTCATTTGAGTTTTTGCCCTAAAAAAGCTGAGGGTGTAACAATTTTGGTTAACTGAAGTTTCAGATTTATTGCAATATTTATAATGCATCAGAAATACAAATCCTTTTTCTTTTCTTTTTTTTTTTTAAAGATTTTATTTATTTATCAGAGAGAGAGAGGGAGAGTGAGCGAGCACAGGCAGACAGAATGGCAGGCAGAAGCAGAGGGAGAAGCAGACTCCCTGCTGAGCAAGGAGCCCAATGTGGGACTCGATCCCAGGACGCTGGGATCATGACCTGAGCCAAAGGCAGCTGCTTAACCAACTGAGCCACCCAGGCGTCCCATAAATCCTTTTTCTTAAATGAAATTTCTGTTTTGTTTTTGTTTGTTCGTTTGTTTGCTTTCCAGTTAGTTCAAATACAACAGAAGTTACCATGTTGAAACCTTAGTGAGGGTGTGAGGAAGAAAATGGAGGAGAACCTAGATTTTGTCCTAGATCTTTGTCTTAGATGTTAATGGGATGGTGCCAAGGTGGATTTTGGCCAGCGGACACAGAAAAGCCCAAATACTCTCTTGTCCCCGTCAGTCAGCCCTCTTTTGCAGCTCATGAGGAGTATGTTACTATTAGATGGGGCCTCTGAAACCAAGTGTGTAAATTTAATGAGCTACTCTGGGAGAAATTGTTATCTCTTTTTATTGAAACACAAGGTAGCCTCCTCCTCAAGTCCAAAAGCACAGTTCTAGAACGGCCCATCCTTTCATGTTTTTCACCCACACTCAGACAGTCTGCTCCCAGCAGCAAGGAGAGGCAACCTGAGATCATATTAGTCTCCATCAAGCAGAGAGGGGTCAGCAAAGAGCTTGCCTTGATATATAGGGGAAAAGTGTATCATCCAAAAACTTAAGGATTTTTAGAAGTGGGACGGTGCACATGGTAGGAACCTTCTTCAAAGAATTTACCCTGACCACTTACACAGAGGACCAGCTAGGTAACATTTCTCCAGACTCGTGACAGAGAAAGAGATAGAGAAAAAGACAAAGAGACAGATGTCAAGAGTAAGATGAAAGAGAGTTTTTGAGAAATGAGAAGGAGGAGCCCAAGCTACTTCATTACTTTGCATTATTAAAAAGTTCCAGAGAGAAAAAGCCACCTACTCCCCCATATAAACTTCCCCTCCAGCTAATAATACACCACAACAAAAAGCCGTCTAATTAGTGTCCTTTGATCGATCCAATTAACACTTTTCTTTTGTGGTAGTACTGTGTGGTGGTGAAGGGTGCTGTCATAATTGGAGAAGTAGAATAAGCTAGAAACTTTAAACCCTCTTCGCTTTAAAACCAACAGTATACATCTTTCTAAAGAAGGGTCCTTCTTTATGTCAGAAGGCAATGCCCATGGAACAAGTACACAGATTTAGGACAGGTGTTCAAGGAGCAATGAGAATCAAAGGCACAGTACTTAGCTAATCTGGTGAACAATAGCAACCTTGGAGATCAGTGGAAGATCAGATGCCCTAGAAAGATTAACACATGTTCTATAACCGTTATTAAAATGAGCAAAAGAGTAACTTATTAGAGATCAGAGACTGCATATTTAAAGCAATTTTGCTAAGCATTAGTGTTTTCCAGAATGCCATTTAAAAAAAGAAGAGGAGAGAATTAGATATGGAGAAGGAGCAAAAGGAACACTTGGAGAAGAGTAGGAGTAAGACAAGAAAGACAATAGGAAACGTATTGGAATAAAAGTGGTGACCCCCTCTCCCCCCCAAAAAAAAACAAAGAAAAGGCAAAAAAAAAAAAAAAAGAGATGAAAATGGAAATGTTCTGAAGCATTATTTTTAACTGAGAAGATAGGAAGCTGCTAAGTGACTTGAGCACACAAGGTGTTGGTTTTCCATCCAGCAGCATAGAGACTATACACAGTTTCTCCTTCCACTAAGGTCAGCCACTGACTAGACAGTCTTCAGTAGGGACCAAACTGCACTTATTAATATCAGCTGGCCAAATGCTACTTCAACACTTTCTTCTAAGTTGAAGCTATAGAATGGACCTAAGCACTGGTGAGAGCTCAGCATGGCCCCTCACATTAACAAATTGTTTTGTTTTCAGAAGAGTCATTGTTCACTGCTTCATTATCACTTATGAGTTACTTAGAGATGGACAAAATGCTTGGCTTTCACCTATGGAAGAATCTGCACTATAAATTTAATTTCATTTTTATATATTTTTAAAGTATTTTAGCATTTTTACTTAGAATATAAAGTAATATATCCACAATGTAGGAAATGAGAAAACTATTTTAAAAATATGAAGAAGAAAAAGACACACAGATATCCTCATGCTGCAAGGTAATCTGTTTTCATTTTCAAGTTACTGTTACCCAACTACCGAATTGTCTCAAGGAGTTTACATTGACTTTTATTCCCATTTTCTATATAAGAGAAAAAAGAATTAACTTGGGGCTCAGTGGGTTAAAGTCTCTGCCTTCGGCTCAGGTCATGATCCCAGGGTCCTGGGATTGAGCCCTACATCAGGCTCTCTGCTCCTCGGGGAGTCTGCTTCCTCCTCTCTCTCTGCCTGCCTCTCTGCCTACTTGTGATCTCTGTCCGTCAAATAAATAAATAAAATATTAAAAAAAAAAAGAATTAACTTAACAGATATATTTTAATTTCTGTCCCTTCCTTTACTATTCAATTTTATGTTGTTTAATTACCTCTTTATTAACTAATCCCACAGCTGTCTCCATAGCTTTTCCAGTGTAAAGGCTCAGAGGAATTCCCTTGTCAAATCTAGTCACCAGGGTTTCTACGTTGTCAACACTGTTTTCAAACACACTCACACCAAGTTATGCCTCCTATTCCCTCACAGGTAGCCACTTCCACTTTGTTCAACTCAGTTGTAATATACTTAATTTTTTTATTTGCTCAAATTATACATGTTATGCATGAGTTTTATATGTATATGTTTATATGTATATGTTTTATATGTATGTGCAAGAAATATATTTATTATTAGATTTGAAAGATTTGGAAGTTGTTTTGTTAACATCTTTTAAAGGTAAGAAACTATATGTCACAACCTTGAGAAATGGTTTGACATCTTAATAGACCAAGTTGACTTTAATAGGTGTAAAATATGAACTCCACTAGTTCTACTTTTAAATTCTTGTCCAATGTTTAAAATTTAAAAAACTTTCTTATTATAACCCAAACTCTATTTCTCTATTTGGGCTAATTATGCTATGTTAAAGACAGCTTTGTTCTCCTTTCTGTTAAAAAAAAAATTGTGTCAAAAACATTTTAATGTTCCTTTAAGTATAATCTTTTTTTTTTTTTTAAAGATTTTATTTATTCATTTGACACAGAGAGATCACAAGTAGGCAGAGAGGCAGGCAGAGAGAGAGAGAGGAGGAAGCAGGCTCCCCGCGGAGCAGAGAACCCGATGCGGGACTCGATTCCAGGACCCTGAGATCATGACCTGAGCCGAAGGCAGCGGCTTAACCCACTGAGCCACCCAGGCGCCCTAAGTATTATCTTTAAATAAAAATTAACAAATCGAATCCCTTCAGTTGCTTCTCATATGACTCTTTCATCATGCTCTCCACTATCCACATTAGCATTGTTTAGATTTGCCCTCTTTTTAGTATCTAAAACACATAAATATAAATATTCTAGAAGAAAAGATAAGAGAAAATGTGGATGACCTCAGATTTGATGATGATTTTGGGGATACAACACATTAAGAACAATCAATGAAAGAGAAAATTAATGTTAGACTTTTTTAAAATTAAAAACTTTTGCTCTGAGAAAAAAATTGTTAGAAAAATGAAGACAAGGGGCGCCTGGGTGGCTCAGTGGGTTAAGCCGCTGCCTTCGGCTCAGGTCATGATCTCAGGGTCCTGGGATCGAGTCCCACATCGGGCTCTCTGCTCAGGAGGGAGCCTGCTTCCCTCTCTCTCTCTCTCTGCCAGCCTCTCTACCTACCTGTGATCTCTCTCTGTCAAATAAATAAATAATAAAAAAAAAAATTAAAAAAAAAAAAAAAAAGAAAAATGAAGACAAGTCATAGACTAGGAAAAAGTATTTGCAAAACATGTATCTGACTAAAAAAAAAACTTGTAAGGAAAATATTTTTAAAAAAACAAAAACAGAAAGCTTATAACTCAGCAATAAAAAAACTAAAATCTCAAAAAAAACCCCAAAAACCAAGAGACTTAAAGGGAGATTCAGCTAAGACGATACATAGATAGCAATTAAGAGTTCTGATTTCTTTCATCAGTTTTGTAGTTTTTCACATGCAAATCCTGAACATGCTATATTTATACCGAAGTATTTCATTTTATGGCATTATTGTAAAATAGTATTTTTAAAATTTCAAATTCAAATCATTCATTGCTTTTATCCAGGAAAACAATTGAGTCATGTTTTTCACTTCTGCCCCATAAGTTTAATGAGTATATTAAACTCATTTACTAGTCCCAGGAAGTTTTTGGTGATTCTCTGGTATTTTTGTAGCCAGTCTTGTCATCTGCAAACAATGACAGTTTTATTTCTTCCTTTTCAATAAGTATACATTTTGTTTCTTTTTCTAGTCTTATTGTACTAGTGAGGACTTCCAACATTATGTGGATCAAATAGTTTTGAGAAAGGAAATCCTGGCCTTGTTCCCCAGAGTAGGAAAAAAACATCCAGTTTATCATCATTAGGCATCATGTAGGCTGTAGATTTTTTTGTAGATGGTCTTCACCAAATTGAAGAAGATTCCCTATATCCTTAGTTTTCTGAAACTTTATTATATTGAGTGTTATATATAACATCACTTGATGTTATATATCATATATATCAATTATATACATCATATGTATATATATATATCAAATGTGTATATATATCAGATGTATATATATACATCGTATGTATATATATCAATCATATACATCAATATATATATTTATATGTATATAAATATAACATCATTTGATGTATATTTTTTCATCTTTTACCTGTTCATATGGTAGATTTGATGTATATTTTTTCATCTTTTACCTGTTCATATGGTAGATTAGATTGACTTTCATGTGTAAAAACAGTCTTATAAATCTGGAATGAATTTCATTTTATCATAGAACAGGAAACTTCCATTCATTGTTGGATTTGATATGCTAAAATTTTTTGAGAATTTTTGCATCTATAAGTTTTGGAGATATATTGGTCTTAGGTTTTCTTTCTTGCAATGTTTTTATCTGGTGGTATAATTAGAATAATGCTAATCCCATAAAAGTGTTAAGAAGTGTGCATGTGCTTCTATTTCCTGGGAAAGGTTGTTAGAAAATTATCATTTCTACCACAAATATTGGTAGGATTCACCAGTGAAACTGCTGGATCTGGTGATTTTTTTCTTGGAACATTATTAAATATTGACTCAATTTATTTTCAATAGGTGTAGTTCTATTTAGATTATTTATTTCCTCTTGCGTTAGTTTTGTTCTTTATGTCTTTCAGTAAATTGGTCTAATTCATCTAAGTTACTATGGGGACACACAATTGACATAATTTACTTTTATTATCCTTTTAACATCCATGAGATCAGTAGTGTGACTCCTCTTTCATTTTTGATATTAATAATTTATCTTTCTACTCATCGTTTCTTGGTTAGGTTGGCTAGAGGTTTACTAATGTTATTAACCTTTTCAAAGAACTAGTTTTCGCTTTTGCTCATTTTACTTATTGTTTGTTGTTTTCAGTACCCTTTTTTTTCTATTCTTTTATTTACTTTCTTCTGCTTGCTTTAGACTTAAATTGCTCTCTTATTCTAGTTTCCTAGTTGATTTTAGATCTATATTCTTGTTTTAAGATTTTTATTTATTCTTTTGACACACAGAGAAAGAGAGAGCACACAAGTTGGGGGAGAAGCAGAGGTAGAAGGACAAACAGACTCCCCGGGGGAGTGGGACATGGGGCTTTACTCAGGACCCCAAGATCATGACCTGAGATGAAGTCAGACACTTAACTGATAGAACCACCTAGGTGCCCCTAGATCTTTTTTTTTTTTTTAAAGGTTTTATTTATTTATTTGACAGACAGAGATCACAAGTAGGCAGAGAGGCAGGCAGAGAGGGAGGAGGAAGCAGGCTCCCTGCTGAGCAGAGAGCCCGATGTGGGGCTCGATCCCAGGACCCTGGCATCATGACCTGAGCCGAAGGCAGAAGCTTAACCCACTGAGCCACCCAGGCACCCTCTTTATTCTTTTCTAATATTTTCCCTTAATACTAGAAATTTCCCACTAAACACCATTTTTGTTTATCCCAGAAATTTTGAAAATTGTATTTTTATTTTTATTCAATTCAAAATATTTACATTTTCTCTTGAGATTTCTTCATAGATACCTGTGCTTTTAAAAGTGTGTCGTTTGATGTGTTCAAATGCTTGGAGATTTTCCAACTATCATTTTGCTATTAATTTTTATTTAATTCCTTGTGATCTTAGAATATACTTTATATGAATTTTATTCTTTTACATTTGTTAAGATGTTTTTTATGGCCTAGAATATGGTTTATATTGGTGAACATTCCATGTGAACTTAAGAAGAATGTATATTCTGATGTTACTGGAGTACTCCATATATGTCAATTAGATCAAGATGACTGATAGTGTTATTGAGGTCATTGATACCTTTATTGATTTTTTTCTGCCTGCTTCATCTATCAATTACTGTAAAAGGAATATTAAAGTGGGGTGTCTGTTTCTCCTTTCTTTCTATGCTTCTATGCTTTGTTTCATATCTTTTGATGCCCTGTTTCTAGGTGCATACATTGTAGGATTGTTATGTCTTCCTTGAGGATTGACCCTTTTTATTATATAAGGCCTTACTTTATCCTTGATAGTCTTCCTTGTTCTGAAGATTGTTTTGTCTAAAATTAATATAATTATTCCAAATTTTTTTATTAGTTGTAGCATGGTTTATCTTTTGCTGCCTTTTTATTGTTAGCCTATGTTTTTATATTTAATGTAGAACTATTGTAGACAAGATAGAGTTGTCTTTTTTTAATCCACTTTGACATTCTCTGTATTTTAATTTGTGCTTTTGCACCATGAACATTTAAAGTGATTATTAGATAAATAAATTAATATCTACCATATCTGTAACTCTTTAATATCCACTTCACTTGCTCTTTATTTTTCATCTTTTTCTTCTCTTTTTCTTCCTTTTTGGGTTTCAAACTGAACATTATTTATGGTTTTATTTTATTTCCTCACTTAATGTATCAATTCTACTTCTTATTTTAAAAATTTAGTGGTTGAGCTAGCGTTTCTAATAAACATTTTAAACAATCTAAGTCCATCTTCAAATAAAACCATACGACTTCATGTGTAGTGAAGTTACCTAATGCAGTATTTCTATTTTCTTCCTTTCTTTCGTTATGATATAGCTCTCATTAGTTTTACTTAACATATATGCTATAATCACCCAATGTATTGTCACTATTATTAATTTAAACAGTTATCTTTTAGTCAAGAGTAGGAAAAATAAAATACCTTATTTTTCTTTTACTTATTCCGACTAAAGACTCTTCTTTATGTAGATCTAAGTTTCTCACCTATATCATGTTTCTTTTCCTTGAAGAATTCATTTAAACATTTCTTGCAAAAAAGGTGTTATGGGCTGAATGTGTCCTCCCTAAATTCAAATGTTAGCCCTATTTCTCACTATGATATATTTGGAGGTAGAGCTTTTCAGAGATAATTAGGTTTAAGCGAAGCCTTGAGGATGACTGTGTGGGACTAGTGCCCATATGGCAAGAGAAAGAGAAACCAGGGCTCTCTTTCTTTCTGCCACATAGCCAGAAGGTGGCTATCCACAATCCAAGGAGAGAGCTCTCACCCGACACCAGCCTTGTTGGCACCTTGATCTTTGACTTCCCATCTCCAGATTTGTGATTAACAAATTTCTGTTGCTTAAGCACCAAGTATATATTTTGTTACAACAGCCAGAGTTATGACATACATTTTGGTGATGATGAATTATCTGTTTTTGTTTGTCCAGAATGTATTTCTCCTTCACTTTTCGATTTCAATGGACATAAAATCTCACGTTAGTGTTTTTTTTTTCTTCAAACTTTTAATACATTATTCTACTTTTTTCTTTTTTGCATGCTTTTTTGAGAGAAATCCCCTGTACTTCTTATCCTTTTTACTCATAGATAATATGGTTTTCCCTTTTTGTCTTCTTTTAAGATTTCTTTTCAAGATTTTCTTTTTGGCTTTGGTTTCCTGCAGTTAGAATATGATATAACCAGGTGATGCTATTTGTTTGTTTATTGTTTCTTTTTTGGAATTTATCTTGATTTGTGTTCCCTAAGCTTCCTAGTTCTGTATCATTAGTTTTGAAAAGTTCTCAACCATTATTACTTCAAATATTTTTTCTTTTCTTTCTATCTTTCTTCTTCCTTCTGGTATTCCAAATACAAATATTTTACAACTCTGAAATTATCCCACCATTGTTGCATGTTCATTTCTTTTTCTCCCCTTTACCTCCCTTTGCATTTCAGTTTAGAAAATTTCTACTAACGTATTTTTAAGCTCATGGATTCTTTCCTCAACTAGATTCCATCAAAAGCATTCTTTAGTACTGTTAGTGAATTTGATTTCTAGTATATCCTTGTGATTCTTAGAAATTCTATTCTTATGCTTACATTACTCATATTTTCTCACATGTTTTCATTTTCCGTTAAACCCTTTACATCATCCTTACTAAAAAAAAATAAATAAAAAATCTGTAATATTAGTGTCATATATGAGTCTGATACTCTTGCCTGATTTGTCTCTTGGGACTGGTTTTTCTCTGCCTTTCTGCCATGGCTTGTGATCCTTTGCTGAAAGCTGGACATACGGTGTAGGGTAATAGGGAGACTGAGGTAATTAGGGTATAAGGATTTATGTTAATCTGTCCAAGAACTGGACTGTGGTTAATGTTTGTTATAGCTGTGTGTTCCAAAAGTGTCAAATTCCTCTAATTTTTTTTTCTCCCCCCCCCCTTATTTCCTTTTCTTGACTTTGGGTTTCTCTAAATACACCTCCTCAGAGAATGTCTAATTCTTGCAGCTTTATCATCTATAATCCTCTGTTATATAATGGAGTCCAGTGGTATAGTAGTAAGATTGGGAGCCATGTGTTCCAATCTTTAATATCATGATTCTCAGTCTTTCGGTGTTCTATTTCTGGACAAGTGTTTCTCCATTGATACAGCTTCTTTCCCGCTCTTAGATGGGAAGGTTGAGAGAGACTGGTTTGGGAGGAACTCTACCAGATGGGATAAGACTCTGTTAAAATATTTTCCTCTGGAGAATAGGACTTCTCTGTGGAAAACATTATGGGCATATTTCACAATATTTACTTTTTCTTTCCTCTGCCAGAGCCAGAAAGAGATGTTTCTTGATCTTTACTATGGAAATCCTTTGGGGTTCCTGGATGTAAACCCCACAAAAATGTAGGGCTCCTGTAAAATTACAGCCTCCAGGAATTAGGTTCCCATGCTAATTCATTCAGCCTCCAACAATACGTTAAATACCACTTTAGTGTTCCTATCATTTTATGGTTCTACTGGTTTCTGCTATAAGAAAAGATTTCTCTGTAACTCTGGATTCACCTTTTTCTTCAGATTTCCAGATGGAGATGTGCCCTTCAACTTCATTTTCTCGTGAGGCCAAGAAAAGTTGTTTTTCACTTCATTCTTTTGTTTGTTTGTTTGTTCTTGTAAGGATGGAATGACAATTTCTTAGCTCTTTGCACGTAAGAGCTCAATCTAGAACAATTGTCCTGCCCAACTTTTAAAATGATTTCTGACTCATTTGCATATGTAATGAACTTAATGAAATTATTATTATCAGCTTTATCATTGAGTTTTCAAATGCCGTATACATGTGAAGATTGGCAACCAGAAATAACTTCAGTTAATATTTAAAGACAAACCCCTTAAAACTCATGTAATCATTGGAGAAGAAATGCTAAATTCCGATCTCATTTCATTTATTTTCTTTTTTTTAATTTAAAGTCTTATTTTAGATGTGATAAATCTGCATATTCTTATTTGAAATTGTTTATCTTGCACCAATACTATATTAACTTTGGTGTTGCAGGCTACTTAGCATGGCCTTTGGGACAAGTGCTAATGAAGTCAAGGTTATAGGTTTAATCCTCACCTGGGTCAATTATCTTTCTAAGTTCCACTGCCCCAGTTTGCCCTTTTTTCACAATCTCCAATCAGGAATTTTGCAAATGGGTATTATTTCTCACTGAGCGGATGGAATTAAAGAGCATGGATTGAATTACTTTTAGGAAAAAATAAGTCAATGTGCACATTGTCTAGTAAGGAGACCAGTTGTTCTATAATCTTATAACAGGGAATTAAATATTTATGCTTTTAAAGACTGTAATTGGTTTTAGAGTATTCCTTCAAATAATAAATGACCAGAACATGAAATGGCATGACACATCAAGAGTGAAATATATGCATATACATTTGATGGATAAATGCACATACATACTATGGGGAGATAAAGTGAAATCATACATACAGAGCACTGTGTTTTAGAAATCTACCAAAAAAAAAAAAAAGTTCCATTCATGACACTGGTATTTTCATTTATACAATTACAGTCCAGATATTTTAGAGCAATTGCTGTGTTTTAACTAGAATATTTTCTCTACATTATTTCATTTAAGGGAAGGGGGGTGGAGAAAAAGATCTACAGTCTCAAATTTACTTCTCAGCTGGATGCTTTTCACTAGAAATGGAATCAACAAAGACAAACAAAATATCAACATAATACTACTTATTAAGTACTCTATAATCTCTAATAGTATTTGCTTAACCTCTTCCTCTCAACTTCTCTTTGTCTTACTCAGTAAATATTTTTAAGTGTCATTGTTTTACATCAGCTCCATATACTGCCTCTTTTTCCACATCCTTTCCTAATTATATTAGTCAGTTCCCACTAAATTGCTCCACTAAAATATACTACAAATTTTGTGTTCATTATGTCCCTCCATTGCTATTAGATCATCACACCTTTACTTCTTTGACTCTTTATTCATAAAGAGTGACAACAACCTACAATTACCTAATTAAAAAGACCTTTGTGTTCTTCCTCTTGACCAATATTACTTGACCACTATAATGCATTTGTAGCTACTTTGTGAAACCCTTTCCTCTGTTGGCATTTATGACACCACTTCTTTCCAAGATCTCATCTATTTTTACTAACCATTCTTTCTCAGTCTTCTTTGCTGGCTCCAATTTCTCTGCTTGTCCTTCATGTATTTGTTTTTTTTTTTTTTCTTGGAATTTTCATCTGTGAGTTTCTTCTTTCTCTACTCAAAAAGACCCCCTGGCAGTCTCAACCACTTTCATGTCTCCAACTCTTTATACTAGACGTTTGGTTTCCAAATTTCCATCCTAAGGCCACTCTGTCTTCAAGCCCATAAACTCAATTGATACAACATAATTAACTCCTCATATTTGTCTACCATTCTTAACACCATTTCACAAACGAATCAATTGTCAGATTCTCTCAACTGTACCTCCTTAACATTTCTTGTATCTGATCTTTCTTCTCTAATTCCTACTGCTATTACCCTGGTGTAGACCCTAGCCGCAGCTTGATTTATGGTAATAAGCTCTTAAATAGTTTTTGCTTCCAGTCTTGCACAACACATCTGGCTTTTACTGCCAGATTGATTTTTCTAAAATGCAAATCTAATCACGTTTACTCCTGATTAAAACCTTTTAATGGCTCCCTGTTTACCACAGGATAAATAAAAACTTGGTATGATACGTGAGACTCTCTCCTTGATCTAGCTCCTACTCTGTAACTCCAGATTCCTCTTTCATCACATCCTTGTTTTTGCCCATGCCAGATCCCTTACAGTTCCCTGTTAAGAAAGACTGTTTTAGGCACTTGTGCCTGAGTTTGTTTCACTCTTCAGTTACTCTCTGCATACCTCACATTTAATCCCAACACACACAAGCGCACACATACACTCAAAGTCTATCCAAATTACCTAGTGAACAGTTACTCACTTAGGTCGAACATCATCTTTTCTCTACAAACTTTTCTGACATCTCCTAGATTATAAATAAATTTTTGTGTCTCAATAAACCTCATGTTTTCAATTCATATTTCTATGTCTAGCTTTCTTATTGGATTTTAAGTTCCTCATCAGCACGAGATTTCCCATTCATCTTAGTATTTCCAGAATATTGTATATTTCCTGAAAAATAACTTGGTCTGTAAAATAGTTAATTGAACTGAAGTTTTATTTACTTCATAAAATTAAGCACATAGAAAACAAATATTTTTCTATACCTGCAGGTTAGAAAGGATACCTCTATTCAAATAACTATATAAAAACTGAGAAGAACCTAGCACTATTATTAAGAAAGATGAGATACTCTTGTTGACCTCCTATAATCCAAAGAACTGGGCAGAAAGAGGAAGAGTCTCTTAAAATACCAGGAGACGTCTTACTCTCAGAACATGCTATAATTGAATTCTCTTGGATCCAAATATATTCATAAATCAGAATATATGAAAGTAAAATAAAGAGCTGTTACACAGTTGCAACTGATAACTAGCTGCTTCCCTGCCTTTCTTTTATTCCACATCAGCTAAATGTTTTAGAATTATGGCACAGAAGGAACACAATAGGAAGCATAGCTGAATAAACTTACTTTAAGACTTTTCTTGGGATGGTTCTCAGCTTGAGGTTGTGCTCAACCTACGGAAAAGCAAGACTACGCAAAGAAAATCCTTGTATATGCTCAATCATCTGTGTCTCTTCTAAATTCTCATTCCTATCCTTGCTCCCTGCAGGTGAAGTTATATAAACTGCAGTCTGGATTTTAATTATGAAAAAAGAAACATAAATAAAATGAACATAATAAAATACTATATTTTCTATAAATAATATGTAAAATATGTGTATAGGTACGATATTGATACGAATATGTAATCATCACTTATAAACTTTATCTGTTTGCCTTTACACAGTTTCCTAACTTTGATCTGGATGTGCATCTTCAGGCACAGGCATATAATCAGACTGACCCTAGAATGGAAAATAAACTACCATTTACTCTGATAAATTAAACACTTTGCCATTTATTTGTCAATAGGTTGGAATGCCTTCACAAAGCAGTGTGCTTTGTCAGCAAGTAGTGGTTTATTGCTATTTCCTTCTAATTTCCCAGTGGGCTAGTACAAACTTGAGATTACAGGAAGACAAAACCATCAGGTGTCAGACTGTCCATCTTCCTCTTCAGCTACTGCCTTAGTCCTCATTAACTTGCTCACCTGTCTTAGGGAAAAACTTTGCCTTTCCTCTTAGAAGTGCAAGAAGTGAATGATTTTTCAAAGAAATATTGCCCACAGAGATACCTGGAGAAAGTCCCCTTTATTGCTTTATATTGTACTTTATCAACATTACCCATTGGATGAAAATTGCCGGAAAGATGTCTGCCTCATGGGAGCTAGTATAGTTGAAAAGGGGCATTTCACTTTAACTTCCCATTTTTCACCTGAATGTGGATGAAAGTAAACACACACAGAAAAAGGATGCTGACTTGTATGAGATCAGATACAAAAAGAAAGGAAGGGGCTTTGTGTGCCATTTACACAAACAGACAAGGAACTATTGGCAGAGAAGTGCAGAGGACATAATTAGAGAATGGAGTGCTTAAGCAATGACTCAGAAAGGGCTTTGGTCTCCAGCTCATAACCACCCAAAGCCTATGATGCAAGACGTAGTTTTTGTTTTCTATGTTCGGGTGATACAGGGGTTCCATTGTGATTTGAATTCAGTTTTCTGAATCATATAGTTTTCTAAGTTTATAATGGTCAGTCAATTAACTTGAAGACTAAAATTCTATGGGTCCAACGACAGAAGGAATACACACAATCTTCTAGGGCAGAATTCTCAAAGTGGGGTAAGGCACACCCAAGGCAATATTTAAGATGTATGTAAAGACCCAATACCAATGCACAAATAACTATCATAAATTCTATTCACAATTAATTTTACCTAATAATGGCCTAAAATATTAAGCTTATTTAAATTTAACTTTTAACAACTATCCTAGAAGTCTGTGTGAAGGAAGTTTTTTTATCAAGATTTTTAAAATAACAATATAGTTTATAACAAATAGTTTAATAACTATTAAATAGTTATTAAAATAGTTTCAATGTTTAAATTCACATATGGATTTTCAATGTATTTATTTATATATACATGTAATTTTACATATAAATACTATTAAAGTATGATATATGTGTATATACCTGCATACATATGCACAATTATATAATACAATTATAATAGAATGTTTTAGCTAAGATAGGAAAATAATATATTATTTAAGAGGATGGGCACTCTCTTATACAGGAAGCTCTCTGCTTAAGCAGGAAAAGCTAGATTTTAATCCTAGCTGTGCTATTTACAATCTGTCACCTTGGGCAAGTAATTTTCATCTCCTTCTGCTTAAGTTTATTTCTTCCTTTATTATTTTTTTAACTGTACTAGTAATACCCATATCACGGGACTGTTTTGAGAATTAAGTGAGATAACATATATAGACATATTTAGCATAATTCCTGGCCCACAGAAAGTAGCTAAGAAATAATAGATGTGTTGAGTCTGTCATGAAAAAAAAATGTTTTAAACTGAGAAAATTAATCATTAGATATAGTACAGGTGAATTATTCAGTTGCTTCTAGGATTATGTTAATATTGAATGGAAGGCCTGTGAGGTTCTGTACACATCTAACACAGAAGACACATGATTGCCTTTCAACTTCTTGGTAGTCACAATTACCCAAGGAGAAGTAGACTGATCATTCCTTGACCTCAAATACAGAACCCTGGTTTGAAAAAAGAAGCTATATCACAACATCAAAGGCTATGTATGAACACCATGATACTAGATTTTGACAGCAAGATAGTATATACCACACAGGTATTGCTCTAGAAAAGCCGGTGAGTACAGTTACTTTCTTAGCCAAAGGATACTGCCAATTGACTAGTAAGTGACTAAAAATAGTGGCTGCAAGATTGATGCTCTTTCTTTCTTTACAATTTGTGTTTATCTTGTATGAAAGATATAAAATACTTATAAAGTACACCACATACTTATTCTATTTTAGGAAAAAACCTCTATCTCTCTATTTCTTTCTTTTTATATAGAAAAAGTCAGGTGACATTGTTTGCATGGTGCTAATTTTTATCATTGTTTGGACTAATGAAGTAGATGCCTAAATGGTTTCCCTGAATTATTGCCACACAGGATTATTTTCTTTAAGAGGCAAGCAACCTAATCTTTTGGAAATACACACTCAGTTATCACTTCCTCCTTACGATTGCACTAGAATAAAATTCAAAATCTTCACCATGGCCTACAAGGTTCTGCATAACTGGACTCTGCCCATCTCTGATAAGATTTAGCACCTCTCTCTTCATTCTGGCATCTAAATCTCAAAAGTTATCCCCACCTTAGGGTTTTTGCCCTCACTATGTCCTCTTCCTAGAATTTTCTCTAAGGCTTCTACCCTCTTATACATGTCAGCTCAAATTCAGTTCCCCAGAGAAGTTTCCCCACCTAGACATACATTCTGAAGGAACTCTCCATTTACACATTATCTTGTGTATTTCCTTCATAGCATTTACCATAATCTCAAATTATTTTTTGATTTTATTCATAAGTTAGTTATTGTCTAATACTGATTATCTAAATCACTAAATACTTCCTTCATGAGAATGAAAACTCCAACATTATGAGGAACATATGTGTTCTTACCACGGTATCCCAAACAGTGTGGTAATGTATGGCACATAGGAGGAACGTGATGTAGGGTTGTTGAATGAATGAACGGATGCCTTATGCAGGTAGTATGTGGGAGACAGGAAGATAGCCTCAGATATGCTAGCCTAGAGAATCCAAAGATGAACTACAACTGCTTAGATTAAAAGAAAAATGCCTTCCTTCTCCCATTCCCTCTCCCTCCCGCTCATTTTCTCTCTCTCTCTCTATATATATATATCTCTATCTATCTATCTATCTATCTATATTTGGGGAGCTAGTAAGCACCATCAACCTGCATTCAAGGCATGAAAAACTTCACACATACAAAAAACAAGTCATATATAATTTATGGATTAGGAAGTAGGCGGGCTACTTGACAAAAAGCATGAGAGGTGAAAAAAAGAATCCATGCATAAGGGGAAAGCTGGGAAAATATTTTAAAAGAAGATGCAGGTTTGTGATGGTTAATTTTATACATCATCTTCAGTGGGCCCCAGATGCCTAGAATAAAGATCGTTTTTGGATATTGTCCTTGAAGGTATTTCTGAATGAGATTAGCATTTGAATCAGTGGGTTTAGTAAAGTAGACTGAGTTTCCCATTGTGGTTAAGCAACATCCCATCCACTGAGGGTCTGAACAGAACAATATGTGGAAGAAGAAAGAATTGATTGTGCTTTTCCTGCCTTACTGACTGAGCTGGGATACCTTCTCTTATCTTCTCAGGCCCTCAAACAAAATTAAACTTTGACTCCCCAGTTCTCAAACATTCACACTTGGACTGACTTATACCACTGGCTCTCCTGGGTCTCCAGTTTGAAGACAGCAGATTGTGGGACTTTTCAGCCTCTATCAGGTTTTGTTTCTCTGGAGAACTCTAATACAGAGTAAAAGTTATAAAGGCCTCTGCATAATTATTCCAAAAGGTTAGGAAAAAATATAATACAACTGTTGTAGTTGGTTAGAGTTTAACCACTTACTTTGATAATAAAAGTGATAGGAAAGGGGAAAAAAATGTCCAAATATTAGTAAGATTTGTTGACAAAAAACAAAGTAGATATGAATAAAAAAGGTAAATCAGGACTAATTTTTATTTGTGAATGTGCAAAATCAGGAGGATAATTTAATTATTGGTGATACTAAAATACAATAATTAAAACAGAAAAATCAAATAAAAAACAAAAACATGAATATGATTTGTACTTTCATATATAGTTTAAAATAAAATAATTTTAAGTTATAGAATATAAAAACTTCAGAAAATAAATTACTTTCTTTTCTGAAATAGGTAAGAGGAAGGAAAACGTGTTTTCCTATAGAGTATTTCAAGAACACAAGTCTTTAAACTCAATATACATTCAGACAACAGCTAGTTACCTGAACCTTATGTACTTGACAGAATTCCTATGTGCCAGAATTCAACAATTCAATAAGTTTTTGATATTTATATGTAAAAAATGCACAGATACAAATTCATGAACTGACGGGAAGAGTTGTGAAATTAACCATTTGTGCCACCGATTTGCTAAGCCAGCCCATGAAGTTGAGAGTAGAGAAAGTCACAGGGCTGGACCTATTACTTCAATATAGCTAATTCAAAACTCAAAGTCTTCAGGCTTGTGTATTGGCTGTTCTGACAGAAGGTAATTTAATTTGATTGCTTGATCTGATCCTAAATATTCTGAAATTATACATGTGCAAACACTTGGGATTGTTAACTGCTATTAACCTCAGATGATATGAATACAAACACATGAACACAGATACAAACTCTCCCGCAATCTCTCTCTCCTCTTCTTTCACTGCCACACACACACCCCAGGTATAACCAAACTATAAAATCTTTCCCGGGACTCTGCCACTTCGTAAGAGTCACTTAAATTTAACAATTTAGGGGCACCTGGGTGGCTCAGTGGGTTAAAGTCTCTGCCTTCAGCTCGGGTCATGGTCCCAGGGTCCTTAGATTGAGCCCCACATAGGGCTCTCTGCTTGACAGGGAGCCTGCTTCCTCCTCCTCTCTCTCTGCCTGCCTCTCTGCCAACTTGTGATCTTTGTCTGTCAAATAAATAAATAAAATCTTTTTAAAAAATTGACAATTTAACTCACATATTTTCTAAAAAAATAAATCAATTTCAGTGTAAACTATATACCTGATCACGTATGCAACATTAAATGCATCACAGTAATTACCAAGAGTATTACATGAGAACAAAAGCACAACTATAAACTCTGGCACTACATAAATCACTAAATACAGATATTCCTGGCTCTGAAGTACACACATACACAAAAACATTAAAAAAAAGTCATTAGATTCTACATGGCATCCATAGCCTAGTTTTATTAGATCTATGCTTTTTACTTTTTATTTTATTTTGTTTTTAAAGATTTTATTTATTGGGGTGCCTGGGTGGCTTGGTGGGTTAAGCCTCTGCCTGCGGCTCAGGTCATGGTTTTGGAGGCCTGGGATGGAGCCCTACAACAGGCTCTCTGCTCAGCGGGGAGCCTGCTTCTCCTCTAGCTCTGCCTGCCTTTTGGCCTACATGTGATCTCTCTCTGTCAAATAAATAAAATCTTTGGGGAAAAAAGGATTTTATTTATTTGACAGAGAGAAACACAGTGAGAGAGGGAACACAAGCAAGGGGAGTGGGAGAGGGAGAAGCAGGCTCCCCACTGAGCAGAGGAACTCGATCCCAGGACTCTGGGATCATGGCCTGGGCCAAAGGCAGACACTTAAGAACTGAGCCACCCAGGGGCCCCAGATCTATGCCTTTTAAATGCCTGGTAATTCAACTAACAGTGTGTCACAATAGGGTTTGCTCTAGTCCTGGATACATATTTCATTCTAGTCCATTTCTTTGTGTCCTTTGCCTATCACTACTCTGATTTTGCATCAGTTGTTTCAGAGATGAAACTTTCTATAATCATCATTCTTTTCTTATCTTTTTAGGCCAACATCTGGGTTATGTTTATCTCCTTTTGACCATCATCTCAACACTTTGGTCTCATGCTAAATGAAGAAGCTCTGGTTCCTGTAATGAAATCAATTTAGTTACAATATGAAGAAAGGTGACATGTTTAATTACATCCTAGGGGTTATACACAGTGCTATGGCAGCTAGTTAAAATATACAACCAGACTCTCAAGTTGTTTTGGCTGTGTTACCAATCTGAGTCAACTCATTTATTTTTCTATGGAGACTTCTGAACTGACTAACTAGTGTTTTGAAGACAAGTAAACATTGCCTTTCTCATTTCTTAAAATCCCAAACAGTTGTTACATCAAGCCTAGTGCTAGGCACTAGTAATTGTTTGACCACTGATTTGTAATTAATATGTAATCAGACATAGTCTAATGTGTATTTTCATATATAACGATGGTATTAGTACATTTATGATAAATCTGGACAGTTCTTTCTCTATAACACAGAAACAAACAGAATGTCTGTGCTAACCCATTCAATACGTGCAGTGTAGTTTATATGAAAATGAAATGAGTTTTTATCACTTCCCAGCTGAACTCTTTACTCCATTAAGATAAATCCCAAATTGCTTATCTTGACAGAGATTGATTAACAATTAACTGTAGAATACGTTAACAAAGACGAAGGGTTGGGAAATGCCTTGAAGTTTACAGAGACGTCTTTATTAAGTACAGAAGTCTGTGACATTAATACTGCAAAAAATTGCTTTTGAAAAATGTTTTGGATGCCACCTGTGGTGGTAACAGTATTCTGACAAAACAGAAAATCTTAGTAGTTCTGTAGTGAAACTTAAGGTGACCTTGTAAAGAGCCTACATAAATCATTCATTGAAATTCAGGTTTTCTGATGTTCTTTCCTCTTGCCACAATGTGACATCGAGTTGCATCAAGTCAAATGAAACTATGTGAACAACCATCTTCCAAACACTAAATTCCACCTCTTCTCCTACTGTCATGGGCATCAAATAACTGCCTTCTCCCTACTGTTTGTAGGGTTTTTTGGTTTTTGGTTTTGGGGTTTGTTTTTGTTTTTGTTTTTGTTTTTTTCAAGTTGCAAAGTGGGAACTGATCCCCTTTGGCTTTCACAGTACTCCAAATTGTATTTTATCTATGGTATTCCTCAGATAATAAATATTTCCCTCTTCAAGTCTAATAAAGTTAGTGATGAGCATTAGGGTTAAATGTTTCCAAGACTTAATTTGTTTGACTTTTTCCCACATGTGGCTTAGTAGACAGCTTCTGAAATGGCAGCTCCAGAGCTGATTCTCCAAATCCCAGGAGGAAGTTAGTGCAGCATCTGCAGCCTGAATTGCGTTGGCTCCACCAAGTTCCATGCCCTTTACAAAATGATTGTCTGATGTGTGGTTACTTCGTTTTATCAAATAAGTACTTCTGCTTTCTGGAACCTTTCAAAATGGCAATGGGTCTCTGGGACCTAAAACCACCTAATAAAATGAAATTCCACATTCATTCCAGGTTCTACAAAACTCTTGATTTTATGTTTTTAAGACCTAAAAATAGTAGCATAAAAGCACAAAATATCTATATTCGAGGTAACTATGAAAATTTGAGTGTGTATGAAGAAAATGTTGGGAAGGATTCACCTAAAATAAGCTGGTGCTAATGCTTCAGAAAGCCTTTCCTCTTTCTACTTGCCTGATGGATGCAAATCAAATTCCTTGACCTTAGGAGAGTGATCATAAAATGTAATCAAAGTTTCTAGATCGAAAGGTGCTTTAAATGGTTCAGTAGGCAGCTGCATCAATGCTATAAAGCATCATGACTGCTAACATAGGTCATGTTTCAGGAAAACAAGATGAAAACCTTTTGCTTTTAAAAGAAATTTGGTCAAGTCCTAAGAAAGGAATGACAGCTATATTTATACAGCCTCCAACCCCAAGAAACGCCAAGCAATTTGTTCATTTTTTTTAAATGTAATTAACCTCCAGATTATTCCTGTTAGGTATATTTAAAAGCTGGTTAGAAGTACTATCATAACACTTTTCTAAATGAGAAGTCTGAAGGGTTAGAATATCCAGTGACTTAACTCAATGTTACAAACCAAATATTAGTATAAGTTTTTAAGTACTTTCATTTCTCCCTTGTAAGAAATTAAAAATATTTCCAGCACTGGGGGAAAAGTGTCTCAAAATGTACTGCTGAACAAAAAAAGCAATCCACAATGTGAAAAGCAATTAGTAGCATACTTGATGAGTGCATAAATTTCAAATTACCAATTGCTTCAAAGATTATGAGAATGTGTTTACTACTTTGATCCTTCATAGCTACATTTATTTAAGGTGATGTCTTTAATTTGGAATTCCTGTTTGAATAATTCTAGTCAGGTTGAAGCATATATGTGTGTGTGTGTGTGTGTGTGTGTGTGTGTGATATCCTTGAAATGAGAAATTTTATTAAATACATTTATTGTGTACATTTATTTACGACCCCACTCCTCTCTACCTCCCACAAAATATGAAGAATTATACCAGAAAAAGACTAAATTATAGGTCATATTTTTAAATATTTTTCAAACTTTAATAGAAGAAAGTTTGTGATTTCCCAGGGGAAATATTATAATCCATCAAGTTTATTGAATAAAATATTGAAGGAACCTTATAACAGGGAACAGTGGTCAGATGTGGCAGTGAAGCCAATATTGGCTCCTTCTCAAGAAGGCAAAAATAAAAGAATTCTTGTTGCTAGCCTATTATCAATTTAAATCAAGAAACTTACTTTGTTTTTAATTGAGCACCACAATAAACCAGGAAATATAAGTTAAACACACACACACAGACACACAAAATTAGACAAGATCAGTGCTCACAACGAAAATAAACAGAAGAACATGTAATCAATTACAGTATACTTTTAAGTATTATAATGAGAAAAGAGATAATAGTAACATGTACTGCATTGGGCCCACCCACCTCTGTGCAAAATTTGTATGTTGAAGCCTACACCCAACAATGTGACTTCATTTGAAGAAAGGGTATTTCAGGATGTAATTCTGATTAAATGAGGTCATAAATGTGAGCTCTAATCTGATAGGGCTGGTGTCCTTACAGAAAAGAAAGAGACACCAAAGATCTCTTTCCTCATACAGAGTAAAGAAAGGCTTTCAGGGACACAGTGATTACGTGGCTATTTGCAAACCAGGAAGAGAGACTTAACCAGAAACCAACACCAAAAGCACCTGATCTTGGACTTCCAAGCCTTCAGTATTTAGAGAAAATAGATTTCTGTTGTTTAAGCCACCCTAAATGTGGTATTCTATTATGACAACCAAAATTGACTAATGACAAATAGATGATAGATACACAGATAGACGATGGAAGGATAGACAGCTAGTTATGAAAAAAAATAGAGCAAAGAGAAAATTCTTTCTACAGATATGGCAGAAAGCTGTGGAGAGGAGCAAACACTTGAATTATGTCTTAAAGGATAAATTAGGAAATCTGCTTAGTACAATACTTTCTCTTCTAATTTTATGTTCTTCGGAAAATAAGTAATTTCCAAAAGCTGTAACAAACAATCCTGCCTTGTCCTTTCTTACCAGTTTTATTCTGATTTTAGCTCATACCTTTCTCCACAACTGTCAATGTCTTTCAAACTAAAACTATTTCTTTAGACCTAAACTTCCCATCAGTTTAAATACTGAATTTCCAAGTACTGCTCTGCCTCTTACCTATACTTCCAGTGAAACAGTGCTACTTGGGTATTCTCTTGATTTATGGAAATAAATTAATCCAATCATTTTGGCACAAATAGTACCAACATCAGTACTAATAATGACAAATTTATATGTATTGTACATATGTTTTTCATGTATGTTGTTGTATTTATTACCTAAAACAATGTTATCACACAAATGTCCTTAATCAGATTTCAAATAGGGGGAAAAAAGTAGAGAGAGGTTAGGTTATTGGCTAAAATTACTTGGTTATTATGTTTGGTGACTACGACATGAAATAACTAACTACTAAATTTAATGTTAATTTTGGGGATGGATGGATCAATGGGTATTTACTGTTTGGGAGCTAACAGTCAGCATCCATTCACACACTCTATTTCTAATCAGAGCCCACAATCTCCATTTGGCAACACCTATCTCCAGTTCTCGGCTTGTGTGTTCCGGATGAAAGGCAGCCTAGGCTTAGGTCAGTCAGTGCATTCCTTTACTTCAGTAATAGAAATCAGTTAAAAATGGCCACATGATGTCCATATATTGCTAAACCCAGGGTTTCTGTTAGAGTATCCTGAGGAAGTGATTGTTCTCTTCCTCTGTGCTTGAACCAAGAGGGAATAAGATGGGACCCGTGGAATCCACTCATCACTATGTGCAGCATGAAAATAGAATCAAAGTAGGGAGGAAAGGCAAGCCAGGTAGAGGGACAGAAAAATCATCCTGAAGACATCATTTGACCAATGAAGGCATCTGTACCTGAAGTTTGTTACTCTAGAATGTGTCACTGTATCTCCTGGACCATTTTTATTCATATGAATCAACAAATTTTGTCTTTCTTGGTCAAGCCAGTTTGAGTTGATATTCATATTCATCACAATCTGAAATCCTAGCTGAACAAATTTTCCTCTAAAACAACTGTCTGGAAGGTAACTTCTAGACCAACAGCTGTATTAATCTATCAATATGTATTCAAGTAATGAGTCTCCATATGAAGTTGATATGGCAGTTCATAATCATGAATACAAGGTTAACTTCTCAAATCTGGATTAAAAAACAAAACAAACAAACAAACAAACAAAAAGCCCTGCTTGCTTAAGCAGGACACATTAAATAAAATGTGGCCACCATAAAAGAGAAATAGCTAAATGCAAGATAGTATAGTCTAAAATTAGACTTAAAAATTACATTTGGATTTATTTTTAAATGTGAAGACAAAAGAAGAAACAGGCAGCTAAGATTCCCAAGATGAATACATTGAGAAAGAAGTTTGATAAAGGAGAAAAATAATAGTCAAATATTATAGAGTCAAAGTTTGAAAGAAACTGGCTTATTTGCTGTTGGAAGTGGCTACTAGAAGGACAGTTTCATCCTTACACAAGAGATAGTTAAACTACTGTCTCATTTCCATGGTATGCAGTGAGCAAACTGGAGACAACTAAGGAAAAGGCTATTAAGAGGCCTATTCCAAGCTTCAAGTTAAAGTGGCCATAAAGGGGTCCCCAAGGTTTACAGTGACAAAGCTATGTCCCCAAGGAAAAAATCCCACTGAGAATAAAATGGTGTAGTCATCCTTGTATTGTCAGTATTTTGCCAAATTTATTGTGACAAAGACTGACTCAGCAAAATTTTACTGATTAAATGAATAAATGTTGAATGAATAGAAGCCTCCATTTATTTGCAACTTTTAAAGGAAAGACTCTAGCATCTAATCTGGGCCATAAGAAGGTGACATTTTACCTAGAACAATCATGTTAACAGAGAACACCCATAGAAAGGGGTTACAAAGTAGGAAGAGCAGTGGCAAGAGCAGCTATCTGTAAGGATTTATGTAATAATACTTTAAATGTATGCTCAGATAAATCCCTAACATGATATCTTATGTGCGTGTGTGATTTTTATTATGAACACTCACACTAAAGAATGAATTAGTTCTTTATTCAAAAACCAGTCTATTCTGAATTATGTGAGGGAATTCCAGGTGCCAGTGAGAAGGTCAGAGAAATTTGGGATTCCAAAGACACAGTCTAATCATTAGTTTAACTCAAAGAAAGTTAGAGGTACAGATGTAGAGAAAAAATCCTATTGAGGAAGCACAATGACAAACAACGGTCTGGTTTTTATTTTATTTTTTTTCCATATAACAAATTAAGGAAAATATCTAACCTACCTGGGGTGGGGGGGGGAACTTTTCAAGAACTTTATTTGGGCCATTTTCATATACACACATCATTTTAAATGAGTTTCAGTTTTTTACTAAAACATGCCAGCAGGAATTCTACTTGGCAATACTTTCTTGGATGTTTTGCCAAAATCTGTATGTACCTGAAAACAACAAAACTGCTTTCTACAAAAAGCATTATATAATTCAAACTTTTCAATGATCCAGAGGGGATTTCACATCAATTACTCTGAATGAGTCAAATTTTACTGTATTCTTTCTGCATAAGTGGAAAAGAAGAGTCCCACTCTTGTCTCAAGAAAGAATTCTAAAAATATTAAATTGGGGCTGCTGAATTTTGCAACGACTTCTTCTCTTGTCTCCCAGAACCATCCTTGACAAATCCAAATGCTTCTCTCTGAATGTGCCCTTCTGAGCCATTCCTCCTTTTCTTGAACCTGAGGTAGATAGCCACTGCTATCTTCTAGCATCAATAATACGCATTCATTAAGCCCTAACAGCATATCACAGACCTTAAGATACTGTCTCATTTAACAATATGCACTGGGTGTTATTCTTTTTTTTCTTTTTTTTTTTTTAAGATTTTACTTATTTATTTAAGAGAGAGAGTGCACAAGCACAAGCATGGAGGGGTGAGGGGAGAAAGAATCTCAAGCAGACTCCAAGCTGAGTGTGGAACCCAACTTAGTTTGATGCCAAGACACTGAGGTTATGACCTGAGCCCAAATCAAGAGTTGGTGGCTTAACTGACTGAGCCACCTAGGTGCCCCCACTGGGTGTATTCTTATCCTCACATTACAGAGGAAGAAGCTGGCATGCAGAAGGGTAAAGTAAGTCCCCCTGAGTCATGGAATTAGTAGTAAATGGGAAAATTAGGATTCAAGTCCAATTCTATGTGACTCTGAAACTGGACTCTGGTAAGATGTAACTGTCAGGGGGTAGCAAATCCATGATCTTAGTCTGTTTCATCTGTTGCCATAAAATACTGCCATAGAATATTTCAGACTAGCTGATTTATGAACAACAGAAATTTATTTCTCACAGTTCTGGAGACTGGAAGTCCAAGATCATCACATCAGCATGGTTGTGCTCTGGTGAAGACCTCTTCCAGACTGCAAACTGCTTGCTTCATGTTGTGTCCTCACAGGGCCAGGGAGCAAGGTGAGGTTTCACTTTGTTGTTGTTGTTGTTGTTGTTGTTGTTGTTGTTTTTAAGATTTTATTTATTTATTTGACATGCCGGTGAGTGGGGAAGAGCAAGCACAAGCAGGGAGAGCAGCAGGCAGAGGGAGAAGCAGGCTCCCCTCTGAGCAATGAGCCTGATGTGGGGCTCAATCCCAGGGCCCTAGCATTAGGACCCAAGCCAAAGGCAGCTGCTTAACTGACTAAGCCACCCAGTTGCCCTCTATGTGGGGTTTCTTTTATAAGAATATTAATCCCAACATGAAGTCTCCATCCTCATGACCAAAGCATCTCCCAAAGGCCCAACCCTCTCATACCATCACATTGGGTATTTGAATTTCAACATATAAATTTAGGGGGAACATAAACATTCAGACCATAGCATCCATTCCTCTACTTGTTTTTATAAAGTTTTATTGAAAGGCACCATGCCCACTTGTTTATTTTTTGTTCGTGGCTGTTTTTGCACCATGAACTGCAGAGTGGAGTAGCTACAGCAGAGATCATATAACACACAAAACTGAAAATGTTTACTACCTGGCCTTTTACAAAAAATTAAAAAGTGCCAATCGCTGTTCTAGCACCTGTATCATTAAGTCATTCCCTCTCTATCCTCAGTATTATCCTCAAACAATGTTTCCCCTTATAGACACATTTCACTAGAATTCTAACAGTGCTGAGTAACCAGCATCATTCATTCTTTAAATAAAGAAACAACTGTGGGACAATCTCCATATAATTCTGGAAAGTACATAATTTTGAAGATATGAGTGCATCTTTGCATGAGAGAAATGATTTGGTTTGTTTTTCTTTGGTATGTTTTTCCAAGTCTGATTATATTTTATATTAGGGACCAAGGAAATAGGTTTAAACATAAGCTATTTAGCACTTGTTAAATGATAAGTCATAACTATACTCTAGAAGACATTGTCTAGGATATTGCTGATGAATGGATAATATACATCAAAATATTGTCAGATTCTCATTTGATATTTTTCAAATAGTGGTTTCACAGTAGAGAAAATATACAATATTCCAAATGTTCTTTTCTGAATGCTAGATGAAACCCGAGCAATCTAAAGACAGTGACAGCTGGAACACTCCTCAGCACCACAGAGGAGGAATGACCTGGGTTGAGATGTGTGATTTGGAAGGCTGTTAAATACATGCGTTTTAAAAGGAAGTTTGGACCTTCAATGAAAAACGTCATTTTCCAAAATTTAAGTAAGAACTTTAGTAAAGAGATGTCGTTCCCAAAACACACTTTGGGTGAGAGATGAAACTTTCCATCCTATAGAGTAAGAGAGTTTTATGTTTTGCCAATAGTCATTCCATTTGATCTTTTAGTGGTAACCTTTGTTCCATTTTCAATAAACTCTTAATCTTAAAGAAAGTTTTCACTTTGAAATTTATTTTTTCCACATGTATTTAATTAATGAATGTATTTAAAATCTACTGGGAGTTTCAAGCTTCACTATTGATCTGTTAAAGAAAAAAAAGCCACTGATGCAATACAAGCAACTGTTTTCTAAAGCCAAAATTGATTGAGAGCGTCCCCTGTATAAAAATGAAATGCATTTCTGTGGATGCACTGACGCTTCACCATCTGTCCAACATCTCAGATTTACTCTCCCAGATAACTTCATATTTCACCCTGCAGTCCCTAAAGAAACATCACTTTAAACAGGGCCACATGGAAAAATACACTTCAATAACATTTGAAGGTCTTGCATTTAGCTGCAAGGGCCTCTAACCTAAATGACTGATGTGCCTAGAGAGAAGCTCCATTTGAAGTTATGGAAATGGAGACGAGCAAATGCAAGGGACGGAATGTATAAAAAACCAAATGATGGCAGTAAAAGACATAGGGATTTACAGATAAAGCCAAAAGATGCTGGCAGCCATCTATCAGTCTGCCTTGATGAAATAGGTATTGGAAATTAACTCAGGAACCCTATGAATTACATTCAATCCATGCTCTGGGCTAAGCACTTGTCAATTTCAGCTGCTATTGCAACCTATTACTTACAGACTACATGGCTGGCAAGCTAATAGCACTGGATAGTGTTAAAGAAAATAGGAGAATAAACTGAATGTAGCAAGGCTTGTCACTGACAGAGCATGCTGTTCTGAAGTCCTGGGTGAACATTCAAAGCCTCTACTGGTTTACTTGCTCTTGGTGAGCACTTCACCTTACATGTTGTCATGTCTATGAAGAAGAGCCTTCTCGAAGGATTAGTCACCAATCAGCCAGGTATCTGGGAGCTTTTGCTAGTGTTTACAAAGCCTGTGAAAGTGCTTAGAATTTAAATGTTTTTGAAGTTGTCAACTTCTTCTATAGTTGCATTCTGAAGTGAGGCCGATGTCATCATTGACAATTTAGTGTCAGTTTCACATAAGGCCAGGCCTACTGCTTTATGTTCTATCCCTTTTATTCATCAGACAACTCCCTGCTTACCTAGGCAACATCTAATTCTTATACTTAAGGGCAAATAGGTGAGAGGTCTGAGTTTCTACAAAACATGTATGTCTGCGCTTCCCATAGACTCCCTATGTCTCTGAGTATCTTCAATCTTATCTCATAAAAATAAGAAAGATGCATCTGTATGACAAAATCTTCCTTTAAGATGATTTCCATGAGTGCTCTGAAACTATATTGTATTCTTCAACTGATAAGCTTGTCTAACATTGAAATATTTTAATAAGCAAGCACATTCAGAGTAAATGTCAGCCAGAGCGATCTTCTGACTAACAGATGCTAGTGGGTATAGAGAGGGGGAGAGGGACGTAAAAGCGTTGAAAAATCAAGCAAGGCCAAATTAGAACAAATGTTTGTCAAGTAAAAAGGGCAGCTCTTCATCTGATGGAAGGAGTTTAATTAGAAAAGTCACAGAGAGAAGCTGTCTCAAAAGTACTAGTCCCATTCTCTTCAGATAAGCTAATGAACCTCATTGAACTTTGCAGAGAAATGCTGAACCAATAATAGAAGAAAGAAAGAATTCACAAAATGTGCTGCGGTGCCTCTTACTTTCAAGAGGGTCAATTGCTTATGCCACTCCAGGTCATAATAGAGAACTACTGTGGCAATTTACCTTCTGATTCTCCTTCTGAGTGGTCAAATGGGTGAATGGATCAAAAGAAAAATGTGATTTAAATATGCACCTCTTTTACAACAATAAAAGATGTTTATTGTTAGGCAGTGAATGATAAAATATGAATCACATATTTCATGTACCAAGTCACCTACACATTTATAATCCACAGTTATTGTGGTCTAATTCTGTCTCTGGTGATTTTTTTCCTCCTCATCTTTCTCCTCCTCTTGTTATGGTTGTAGCCATAACAAAAATTTATTAAAGGAGATTTCTTTTTTTGTATGAGCCAAGGTCATCTTGGATATATAAAAGAATACTTTAAACAAGAATTTTGTGACAATGACTGTATAAGAAAGACACAAACCCAGGAGGAAGCTGGATATGGAAAAATCTGAAGTCGTTTACAAATAACACTGAAAGAAGACTCTAAACTCTTCTGATTGTTTAATGCTTCAGTGCCTTTATTTGTCAGTTTTATTTTCCTTACTGGTTAGCCTTTTGCAGAGAATTCATGTCTGGTGCTGAACTCCTTGAGAGAGTAATAAAGCACATATGGAATAGTGTAGCATGTGGAATTAAATTGCAAAATGCTTATGGTGGAACTTTTCTGATACGGGACGTTTACCAACTACCTTTAGGGAAGTTCCTTTTGTTATCGGATATAAACAAATACAGGTGTTATACGTTAAATGTATTAGTCACATGCTTCCTCCAATCCACTTACCACCTCATGAGAGAAACCCAGAAGTAAATCCCTAGTTGTAATACACTGTAGATACAATTCTTGAAGTTAATAGGCATCATTCTCGTTTTCAAAAGTATGTGACATACGCACAGGCATAGATACACACACACACATACACACACGCCACTTTAGAGAATTCTAGTAAGAAAGAAAGTGGGTTATTGTATTCTATTATCTTCCACATTTTCCTGTTGGTATGGAGAAAAAAATCATTTTATTAAGATTTTTATAAATTTTCTGACTTTAAAATTAGAAAGCATAAAGTATTTAAATACAAACATGCTTATTTTGCCCCTGGTGGGGTGGATGGTATCAGAAGAGAGAATCATGATCAAATATCATCAAGTTTGCCTAGAATTTAATTTTGGAGTATGAATCCATAGATCTGATACCTTCCAGATATTAAATGGAATTATCCTCAACTACTTGGTCCCAGGGTAGGAAACTAAACTTGGGACACTTTTCCTGCCTATCCCTGAGACTCTGCTTAATGCTCTTATGGCTTTAACATTGGAAAATTACCTTAATCCCGGGAAATTTCTTCCATCACTCTAAATAAGTGGTTCTCAACAGGGACTGACATTCTCCCTAGAGAGCATTTGATAACAACTAGAGATACTTTCAGTTCTCATGACTGGGGAAATGGTGCTACTGGTATCTAGTGGGTAGAGGCCAGGAACACTGCTGAATTTCGTACAGTGCCGAGGGCATGCACACACAAAATTAAACTATCCAGGCCTAATGTCAAAAGTGTCAAGTTCGAGAAACTGTACATAATTTTTCTGGTGTTTGGATTTCCCAGGATATCTCTGCAATCATACATGCACTGGTCCTATGGCAGCCAAATTGTCTCCTTAACAACTAATTTGCATGTACTGACTCTTTCCTTACTAGCAATGCAGATTTGAGCCTAGAGGTACAGGTACAGTACACTAGAGTTATGGATTAGCATACGTGATCCTTCTTAATAACATGAAGTTATTTATTTAGAAATACCAGTGTCCTGAGGCATGGGAGTAGAGGTTTGGGGTTGGTGACTGAAGACACTGGGAACAAATGTGATCTATTTATGGGATTATTATAGAACTGTAGTGTGGCTCAAGGAGTTTGAATCAACAGCTATCCTAAGCTTGTCCTGCAATATTACCCTAAATAGATAAGATAAGATAAGGTAAGATGTCTAGATAAGATAGAAAATAGGTGAAGTAACTATAAGTGGAAAAGCAAACAGATTCAGTTACTTCCTGTTTCTGATATAATAAGAAATTTTTAATAGATTTATTATTTGTGAAATGGTAACTTACTTAGGTGATTTACTTACTTAGAAACCAAGCTGCATAAAGCAAAGGCTGTTTCAAGTAATTATTGTATGTATGAACTAAAAATAGTCAAGTCACTTATTTTAGAACCTAATTTAAACCAGTGAATATGTGTACTCTTTGATAGTAGCTATTCTAACATTTTGGATACAGCCTTTTTTTAATTCATTGCTAAATGTAATCATGAAATAATTCACTGGATCTTGGCATTGGAAGGGAGCTTGAAGAGCACTTAATCCAACCTTTTAAGGAGTGAAGGATTTTTTCTAGATGATTTCTGATGTATGATATAGAACAACTCTTATTGGAAATTTTTAAGGAAAGAGTTCACTCAAGATTAAATGAATCTTGATGTTAGAAAGAATTGAGTAAGTAATTTGTCTAACCACTCTCAAATTTTTAAATCCTCTCCTCAATAGCTTTGACACTGACCTTCATTTATTAATTCAAAAAATATTATTTGAATATGACTACATTAATTTCTTCATATACCCTTTGCTTGTGACTTCGAGAAATAGTAAGTAAAAATTAATCTGCTTTAAGCATTCAAGTGTTAGATTCTGGGAATACAATAGTAAAATAAAGTAGGAATGATCCTTTCTCTCATGGAATATTATACCTAAACAACAGAGACATACTTTGTAAATATAAAACTGTAACTGAGCTAATATGCTATGAAGGATAAGTCCAAGTAACTAATATTTTAAAGAAGGCTTCCTTGAAGATGTGATTTTTGAGATCCAAAAACAAGAAACTCAGACCCTCCATCCTTTCTAGCAACCGGAAAATACTACCCATGTCAAATTGGTATTTCTCTTTTGATTATGACTTTATAGTTAAGAAAGCTTTAACTTCTTGTTAAAAATAATTTCTATCCTTTATTAACACTTTAAATGTCAGTCACCAAGCTGATAACTTGAAATAAATGAACTAATTTCATCTCCCCAACAACTCTAGAGAGAGTATTTGCCCCTTTAAAAATGAATATTCACTGCTTGACTTATTTCGCTAAGCATGATACGCTCTAGTTCCATCCATGTTGTCGCAAATGGCAAGATTTCATTTCTTTTGATGGCTGTATAGTATTCCATTGTGTATATGGAAATAAATAAAAAAAATTAAAAAAAGAAAAAAAAAAAGAAAAAAGAAATGAATATTCAAAGATGTTGGTATCTCTTCAGGTTCACATTGCTTAAAAATCAATAAGCCAGAAGTGAAACCCAATCCTCTAAGGCTACATAACACATCATAGAGTTTGAAAATAGGTAAGGTATCCACCTGTAGTCTACCTCTGTCTGTACTGAGCTTTCTAGTTCCCCTTTACCATTCTTCATTTCATTGGTTTTTGTAATTGTCACCATGCTTGTGTTTCTTCCTCTTCTCATTTAAACAATGAGAACTGATTGCAAACTCTAGGTATAGATTAACAAGGATGGTATAAATTGAACCACCATTGTTCTTTGTAGATACATATTCCCTTTAAGTCACAATTCAGATTAATTTTCTAGTAGTCATATCACTTTTTGAATTGTAGTAAATTTTCTGCCAGCTGAAATCTTTGTCTGATATTTAATAGACTGTGATACCAAGTTGTATCTCTTCCTTCTTGCATATTCATATTGGTTGCCTACGAGTTACTTGATTGTAGGGCATTTGACAGTTTTTTTTAAGATTTTTTATTTATTTGACAGAGAGAGATCACAAGCAGGCAGAGAGGCAGGCAGAGAGAGAGGAGGAAGCAGGCTCCCTGCTGAGCAGAGAGCCCGATGCAGGGCTCGATCCCAGGACCCTGAGATCATGATCTGAGCCCAAAAGCAGAGGCTTAACCCACTGAGCCACCCAGGCGCCCCAGCATTTGACATTTTTACCAAGTTTTTCCTTATATTAGGAAAAATATGTCTCTTTATATATGCCAACTATTAACCTACTTCTCTGTGGTCAAACGTATCCATCCATGTAACCATCTGACAGGACAATATGAGCTAGCATTTCTTATAGCAGTGAAAGATGTGTTTTCTCTGAATTACTTCATTTTTTCTTCCATTATGTAGTAGGAAATATGGATTATCCCTATGAAATAACTGGAGCTTCAGGAGACTGAGTAACTACGGTCCCAGAACTAGTAACTGTCAGAGCTAGGACTTAAAATGCCTCCTATAGCTCTCTGACAGATATGTAAATAGAGCTACCATGCCTATCTTTAGTTTTCCATTCTTTCATTTCTCATTAAACACTCATTGACTATAAGAGAAACATAAGCCACAATGTATATCTTCTATAACATATTCAAGTAAGGAAAACATACCACAAATATGTTATGATTTAATGCTATTATTAATGGCACTATATAGTGAAAGGCCAGAGAGGGAGTATTCTCAAGTGGACTAGAATCAAAACATCCTGCATTTCTGGATGAGAGATCCCCTTAACTGGGTTCTAAAAGATGAATGAAAGTTACCTCAGAAATGGAAGGGTGGGAAAATACCAAGTCATATATACCCAAAGGCTAGAGTGGGCAGGACCCTTTTGGTAAATGGCTTTTTGCTCAATATCAGAAATTCAGAACAGAGAAAGAAGTACAAGTAGAGAAATAAGCAGATGCCAGGTCATAAAATACCTAATATGCCGTGCTAAGGACTTTGGACTTTATCATGAAAGCTATGGGAGTCATTATAAGATTCCAAAGCGAGAAAAAGATATGATTAGATTTGCATTTTAGAAAGCTACTCTGGCAGCAATGTAAATAATGGATTAGAGGAAAGTAAAACTAGAAGGACGCAATCCAGACAGAGAGCTGTTACAGGAATCCAAACAAGACAGGGTGAGGGCCTAAGCAAAGGTGGCAATAGTGAGGATATTTAAAAAGATTCGTAACTCAAGAGGTAGTTTATAGGTAGAACCAATATGATGATTTGTTGGCTGGAGAAAGGAAATAAAAACAATGCAAGATTATCCCTGGTTTTTGATTTTGCACTGGTGCCAACTGAAAATAGCCAGAGACAAAGAGAAGCAGATTCAGAATGGGAAGATGAGTTTGTTTTTTAAACATTTTGGAATAAAGTGCTTGTGAGACCCCTGCATGCGTCTTTTTGGGGGAAAAAGAGGTTTGCTTATAGCTGCAAATGATCAATGTATAAGTAGATGAAGACATGGATGGATAAGAATGCTTACATTAAGTATATCAAGTGATAAGGGAAAGCCAAGTACAAATGTAAGGAAAACAATACATATAAAGGATTAATGTGGAACATCAAGAGACTAGGAAGACAAGTAGTGATGTATTTAGTCACCAAATTCACGACGAAATTATCTCAAGACAAAAATCCCTATCAATGGTGGCAAAGACAACAGAGAGGTCAATAAAGTTCAAGATAAAGTTTAAAAATTCTCCTTGACTGGAATTTCACTGGAAGGCTAGGAAGAGAACTTTCAAAGACCAGGGAATAAATGAGAAGTAAATGAAGAAAAATAATTTAGCAATTATTTTGAGAAGCTTACCTGTGACAAAATTGTAGGGCAGGGGAAAAAATCGTATACGGTAAAATTGCCCAGGTGAAGTTTCTTTGTTTTTTATTTTGTTTTGTTTTGCTTCAGAACCGTAACATGAGAGAATGGATTTAGATGGTATGGAACCAAATAAACATTTATCGTGATTGTCAAGATGTTGAGTAGTTCTCATATGTTGATGTCTATTTTGTCCTATGAAGAAGATGGATGGAGAAGTCATCTCTTGAGAGTGAGGGCTGTTGGGAATCTAAAAGGTTAGGGGAAAGAAAATAGTGAAACTTGTAATAACCTCTGTGGGATCAAAGTACACTGAGGATGCTGCAAAGTCTTTCCAGTGGAGGTTAAAGACCAAGAATTGGTGACCTCAAATGATACTTTTTTGGAATGATTTCCAGCAATCTCTAGCAAGTCAGAGAAAAGGTACTGAGGAGGCAGAGTATTGGACAATTTTAAAAATGGGCTCCTGGCAGTTAGGTAAAAACAAACAAAAAAATGATTAAAAAAGAGAGAAATAGTATGGAGAGAAAGTAGGTAAAGGAATGTGTTAATAATAATCCATTGGACAACTATTGGTGAGAACTAGCTGTACCCCAAGGGGAAAGACTGGCCTTTGAGTATATAGTTCATAACAAGGTACATACAACATCAAATTATTGAACTTTGAAGTCTAACACAAATAGGGAAGATCATATATTTAATCCTCTATTTCTTTAGGCAGCACTTACTAGCTAACTAGTTAACTATGAGCAGTATTATGTGTTTATAACTTTAATGTAGCTTTATTATTTGACTTCTCAGCTTTGAATTATGTATTTTTTCCAAAGGTTTATTTATTTTAATTTAGAGAGACCGAGAGAGTGCACATGAAGGGGGAGGGGGCAAAGAGAGAGAAGCAGATTCCCCATTAAGCACAGAGACCTACATAGGGCTGGATCCCAGAACCCAGAGATCACAACCTCAGCCTAAACCAAGAGTTGGTTCTTAACAGAATGAGCCATCGAGGTGCCCCATGAACAATAAATATTTTTCTTCCTATGAAAATTAAGGTTATCATATTATTATTGTATTAAAAACAATATTTTTTCCTTATCCCAAGCCATTCTTCAAAGTTAGTAAACAGTTTCTGTGTTATCCATGGTTATCATACTGACATCTTCAGAAATCACAATTCTTATGGGTCTGGGAGGCTTTCTCAGGTTTCTAACGTATACAGAAGAGACCATGTTTGTTTCTCCTCAACCTAGTTCACCTCTTTGGGTGGGTCTGTGACTTGAGGGCCCTGTTTAAGATCTTTAGCCATGAGACAGGTCATGATCTCAGGGTGGTGAGCCCACATTGGGCTCCATGCTCAGTGAAGAGTCTGCTTGAAGATTCTCTCTCTCTCTCTCTGTCCCTCCCCCTGCTCACACACACTCTCTCTCAAATAAATAAGTAAATCTCAAAAAAAAAAAAAAAAAAAAAAGGAACTGTAGCCATGAGAGGGAGGGCAAAAAAATAGAACTATTGCATTACAGGAGTGTCCCTTTCATTTTCTCTTTTATTCCAGATAGTCTAAGAAAGAATACTTATTTTTTAAGAAAGAAAACATTTCTTTAATTTTTGGTCTATAAAATTAAGAGTCTGGAGACCAAATGCATTTAAAATCCTTTGAAATAAGCTAAAATATTAGTAAATGAGATAGTCATTATAAAAAGTAACATAAGGAGGTTCAACTGAAAGTTTAAAATATTAAATCAGGAGCAAACTTTTGTTTTGATTGTAATAATGTTACTAAGTTGCCTTGTCTTTCTTAGGATTTTCCCATTAAAGTTTAGAGGGAGGGGCACCTGGGTGGCTCAATGGGTTAAAGCCTCTGCCTTTCAGCTCAGGTCATGATCCTAGGGTCCTGGGATCGAGACCCACATCAGGCTCTCTGCTCAGCAGGAAGCCTGCTTCCTCCTCTCTCTCTGCCTGCCTCTCTGCCTACCTCTGATCTCTGTCTGTCAAGTAAATAAATAAAATCTTAAAAAAAAAAAAAAGTTTAGAGGGAAATATTCACTTTGCAAATACCCTATAACATCATGAGGCAAGTGAGAATTGTGTTGTGTCTGACCAGGGTACCAATTCCTGCCTGAAAATGAAAACGGAGAAACAACAAAACAAAAAAACCACCAGAGATGTGGTTTTTCTCAAAGAGAATATTGAGAATATTCACATAGTTTTTTGAAATCTGTTTCACTCAGTATTTTTGGAATAAATTCTAAGTCTAGGACACCAGTTTACTCAGGTATAAAGGGGGAAAAACTCACTGAAAATTTTTACAACCAAATTCTTCATTTTATAATTTAATCAGACATTTACACTAAAAACACAATAATATGTGTGTGAAAAAAGTGCTTTGGCAGAGAGTAGGGAACCAGAAATTCTGACTAGAGGAATATCAAGATCTTAGACAATTCCCTGTCAGAGCTCAACAAGGAAGGATGGTTAGGGGCCCTCCAGCCCTTTGGGGTTTAGGATGCCTAGGGGAAGAATTTGAACATGCTGATGAAATTTGTGTTTTAGTTCAGAAAATCCTGTCACATAACATAGTACCAAAACTGATGTGATTTGCTGGTGTCTGTGCTTTCCTGTATAAAGTAGTTAATCTCCTTGCATTTTCACTCATTGCCTTTTCCAGTTCCTTAATCACACAGCTCTGGCCAAAACACGTGAATGAAAAGTTTTATTTCCTTACTTTTACTTTCATACTCTTTTCAGGTAATCACGTATTTGCACCATTTTTTTGTTAAACCTTCATGCATGTGCAAGGACATTTTAGAGAGTGAGAAGAGGTTACCACTCTGCACATTTCTGTCATTATAGTTATTTCTCAATGTATCCAAATGATATTTCCTAATTATTCTTGGAGTGTTTAAGTGCACACATGCCCTTAGATTTTACAACACATAAGCTACAGGCCCAAACATATCAGCAAAGCTGAGTAAGTTGTTTACATACGTAGCATTTGTTGTTGCTACCATAGGTTCTAATATTCACTCTTGCTATATACTGGCACTCAAAAAAACCCTCATATTTAAGATATTAATAACATTTTAAAAGTGCTGAGAAGTTTTACTAACAAAGATGTCCAGCCAAGTCAATCACAAATGAGAGAGAAAAAACTGTAAATTCCATCTGTCAGAGTACAGTCACTTATCTTCCTGAAAATCACATTGCTAATTGCTCATTGGAAATCTTTCATTAAAGGGGCTGTAGAAGGACACCCATTTATTACCAAGGTTTAGGTGAAAAGTCAATTTGTAATTCAGTTATTGATAAAAACCAAGTGTTTTAGAGCACTAAAATGGTTACAAAGCAGAAATAGAGTGCCATTTTGTAGAAGAGACATCAGAAGACATGTCAGTCCAAGGAGTATTCATAAATACGCACAAGAATCTGAAAGATACAGGAACTAGCAAAGAAATATTTGACCCAATCTTCCAGGAACCTGGTTGTGCCATATCTTCAGGGAGGGGGTTAGTATAAATGATAATATCTTTAATTCTCAACACTATATATACCTGAACATATTTTTAGCAGATTACTCAGGGCTGTTTTTTGCAGGTTGTAATTTGATCAACTATATAACTATATATAACTGCTATATAACAGTTATAGCAGGATAACTATGTCAACCATTAATATGGTGACAAATGTTATTTATTATTTATAAAAACTAAGTAAATGACACATAAGTAATTTGAAACTTCGCATCAACATTCTCAGAAGTTTTCTATAATGTCCACTTTTAAACAGGCTTAAAATCTGGGATCAGGAGACAGACAACATGGTTTCAAGGTCTCTATGCATGCAAATTAAAGCCATTTAAGGGTAAAAATATAAAGGGCATATAGAGAAAAGTTATTGTTACTTTTTTTTTTTAAGATTTTATTTGTCTTTCTGACAGAGAGAGAAAGTGCACGCACAAGCACAAGAAACTACAGAGGGAGACGCAGACTCCCCACTAAGCAGAGAGCCTGATGCAGAACTTGATTCCAGCAGCCTGGAATTATGACTGGAGCCAAAGGCAGATGCTTAACTGAGTGAGCTACTCAGGAACCCCTGGTACTGTTAGTTTCACTTGGCACCTTAAATTATACTTAATCTGTTGTAGAATTATAGTAAAAGTATGTATTACTTTTGTCAGTGCTTATTAAATACCAAGTATTGTGCTGTGCATTTTACACACCTTTATTTTATAGCATTTTTATAGAAACCTCATGGCTATCATTTTTGTTGTTGTCGCTTTTTTTTTCCAAATTTTTATTTAAATTCTACTTAGTCAACATGTAGTGTAATATTGGTTTCAGAAGTAGAATTTAGTGATTCATCCCTTACATACAACACCCAGTGCTCGTCACAAGTGGCCTCCTTAATGCCCATTGCCCACCTGAACATTATTGTGTCGAGGGTCTGAGAAGTGGACTAACTCTCTCATAATCACAGAGCTACAGTATGTACAAACAAAACAATATTTTATCTAAATGAGATCTTAAACCTTTGAACATCTGAGCAGAATTCTAAATAAATAAGAGATTTGGGGTCAGGCTCTGGTTTCAGATGTGAGCATATTTGAATATAAGGTGAACCTGAGGCAACTAAACTTTCAAAATCTCAGTTTCTTCATCTAAAAAATGAGTCATCGTAAATAACTAAATACAATTCTGTAATTATGAAATAAAATGATACGCATGTTAGCATGGTGGCTAGCTCAGTCCGTGTTAATGTATTCATCACCAACACCTTCATCATTTCCCAGCCTCAGTGTAGGTGTCAAACTCTGTTATGTTGTTGCTTGTTATTATTCCCTTAATTATACTTTATCATACCTGAACAAAGTCTTTGTTTCATCATTTATTATATGTGATTTTGGTAAAGTATTATGAGCTATCTTTTCCTTCTCTGGAAAATGAAGGACCAGGGACACTATAACTGTTTTATCAGTGCATTGTTTGACATAGGAAACTCTACTTACACATAAAAATTAATTGGTAAGTCAAGTTATAAAACAGAGGCATTTAAACTAAATATTTATTTTATTTTTTAAAAGATTTTTACTTTTTCATTTGACAGAGAGAGAAAGATTACAAGTAGGCAGAGCAGCAGGGAGAGAGAGAGGGAGAAGCAGGCTCCCCACCTAGCAGAGAGCCCGATGTAGGACTCGATCCCAGGACCCTGAGATCACGACCTGAACCCAGGGTAGAGGCTTAATCCACTGAGCTCCCCAGGCACCCCTAAACCAAATTTTTAAACAAACCAAAACCACCATCCTTTCACTAGCTATAATAGACATTACTAACCAGGGATCTCCAGCTTGGAGAATTTTTTTTTTTTTCTTTTAATAGAGAAAGAGAGTGTGAGTTGGGGAGGGATTAAGATGGAGAGGGAGAAAGAGAATCCTGGGCAGGCTCCATGCCCAGCAACTCTGAGTTCAGGACTGAGCCAAATCACCAGTCGAGGCTTAAGTGACTGAGCCACCCAGGTGCCTCTGTCTAAAGATTTTAAAGAAGGATTCATTTTCAATTTTAATTTTATTCTGCTTAATAAAAATCATGTGATAAACACCTAAATTGAATTTTGTAGTTTCTCCTGAACTGTTGGTTGTTGACCTTATTTTTAACATAGGAACACCTGACTGATGTTCATGATTGCATATATAAAACATTGAAAATACTTTGATCAATATATTTTTATGTTACATATCTTAGGAACACTCTATTCTCTGCCACCTCCTGGCCACCAACTCAGGACCAATCTAAATCAGTCTTTCTGACCTCCCAGATTGCCACCCAGTATTTCTATTTATTATTACTTATATTGGTTTACTTGTCTTGCAGAAATAATGAGGCATCAGAAAGAGAAGAAAGTACCTTTAAATACATTTTTATATCATTCTTCCACTTCTGTAGATGAAAAAATAAAACATTTTGGAAAGAACACTATCATATGAATTTTTGTTGGGTTTCTTAGGTTTTTTATTATTATTCTTATTATGTTATGTTAGTCACCACACAGTATGTCATTAGTTTTTGATGTAGTGTCCCATGATTCATTGTTTACAAATAACACCCAGTGCTCCATGTATTCTGTGATCTCCTTAGTACTCATTTTAAAAACCTCCTCTTATGACTCTGCCATTTGTCCCTAGGAAAAACTATCTTAGAAGAAAACCATGAGCTTTGGAGTCACAGGTTGTAATCTCAGCCTCCATACTTTGCAGACATGTGATTTCACAAGCCATTGAATGTATTTGAAATGCAGTCATTAAATATATGAATGATTATTATAAAGAGAGTAGCTAGTGCTTTGCTTCTTGTCTGATAGGAATTTAACAAATGTCATTTCCTCCTTCTCTTTTGCTCATTCATCTTTACAAATTGCCAACTCAGGTTCAGTTCAATGTAAACCCCAGAACTGTGGCCGAAAAGGCAGAGTACTTACCCAGTCTTATACTTTTACTTAACATGTTTCTCTTATTAGGTGTGTCTGCAGCTTGTTCATTTGCCTCTGTCCCCACTCTAGTGTTCAATTCATCTGATGAAAAACTGGTTTTCTTCCTGCTCTTTGGAGGAATCAGGGAGGAAAAATAATACGTATTCAGAACTTCTGTATTAAGTATTTCACATGAATTACGGTATCAAATTCACGTATGGGTCATATGGAGTAGATATTACCATCCTAGTTTTGCAAGCAAGAACGCTAAGGTGCAAATAATTTATGTAGTATGCCTCCCTAACAAACAGTATGAAAAGAATCCAAATTCTGTTTACCATTACAAAATGGATGTACTTTTGACCAATCTTACCCCAGACTCTAATTTTCTTCTTTGTAACGGCTTAGAAAGCCCCATTTCCAGGTAAAACCCACCAGGGAGCAGTGAGAAACAGTTGGTGCAGGCTGTAGGAGAACGCGAGGCTTATGAGGAGTTCTCCTTGCTTCTGCAAGAATTCTAGCCTAAGGCTATCTTTTCCGATTGTACTGTCTTTAATTCTAAACCATTGACTGCTTCTTCCATAACCATGAGCTTACTGGATTACAAACCACTTTTGCAAGCCTCCAGATAAGTGCGGTAAGCTCTTATTACCCACTGAGAATTTTTCACTAGTCAATTTGATTTTTTCCCTTTGATACCAAGCGATTGATGAAAAGCAAAGAACATGATTCTGGCTCTGAAGAAAATTCCAAGAGATAGTTGTGTAAATAGTAGAAAATAAAAGTAGTATCACTGAAATAAATATTTTATCTCTAATAGTAATTTGAAAGAGCTAGAACAATTTATATTTGACAATGCAGACACGTTTGAGTACAAAAAGTCAGTCCAACTATACACAACACACACACAAATATATTTATCACTATTTTTTGGTGAACTTTGTACGTTTGCTGTGTAAAAATGAAAACTTTTTTTATACCTATGCTTAATCAGTGAGTTGGCAATTTATAAAGACGAATGAAGAAAAGAGAAGGAAGAGATGACATTTGTTAAATTCCTACCAGACAAGAAAAAACTTATGTTGTTACACATTTTCTTTACCTTTAACCTAACAACAAAAATAGGAACTAATGGTGCTTTATTACTTACCTCAAGAAATATTGAGGATTAATTAGATGTACATGAAGTAATCTGAGCTCTTTGGAAAAACAGCAATAATAAATGATATTTCAATGGAAAAAATGAATATGTACATTATATACATATATTAAATATATTAATATATATTTGATTTCTATTTATATGTGCAGTATATTAAATTTTATTTATACATATATATTTAATTTTTTCCTTACCAGCACATACAGAAATTTGCTTTTTCATCTATTTGCTTAGTTATAAAAGCGAAAATATTTAAAGAAAGTAAGTCCTTTGCGGATTTTGCAACTCTTCCAGGAAATATCCACTTAAAATGCCTGGAATGTGTGTTAAGAGCAAGAAATGACTTTATAGTTTCTTGAGAAGAAAAAGCAATTTCACAGTGCACAAAATGGCTTAGAGTAATATGGATGTTTTTTTCACTGTATTCTTAATTAAGAAAGATTGACACCTATGAAGGTTTCAAGCCAAATAAAAATCTCAGATTTTAATTAGCTTTTCTAATGGTTATGTTTTCCTGCTAGAAGACATTTGCAAATCTACCAATTTCTCAGGGAGAGCAGCAGAACATAAATAATATTAATAATTGTTTATTACTTCCATAAGTGTCAGGGTCTACAGTGGTGTAAAGATAGCACAGGTTAAATAATTAAATATGTTACAGTGGCTTTTGGCCTCTTCTCCTCCACCCTTATAACCTGCCTTTCTAGCTGTCAGTATTGAACACCTGACAGTCACCCACCATCTCTGATCCTTTGTATCCATAAACGGGCCTCTGGGTATTTTCACCCTCTTACCGCTATGCCCCATCCATGTTACTTTTCCACAGACAGCAACCCAGTTGTGAGTTTCTAGCCTCTCTCTTACAAAAACTACAAATTCTGCCTCCCATTACAACTTGCTAGGTTCTCAGAATACTGATAAAGTGACCTCTGCTAAATTGAGACATTATACAGAAATATAAGTTTTTTTTTACTCATTTTATCAATAGCGGGATACTGCATAACATGTTTCTCTTCCCCACAAGGGGTGTTCCTATTTTAACAGGAAAAAAGTGTTAAGTAATAAATCACTGATAGTGGGATTTTCAGTAGTATTTTTCAGGGAGGAATATGTGAGGTGATATTCAAACCTCATTTGATAGGTAACAATCCACTTTATATTAGTGCATAACATATCTGAAAAATAACTGAGAATAAATATCAATCATTCATTTTATCATGAATCACTGAGAAAATACATGACTAATCATAGGGTAGAATATTGAGATAAATCAACACAACTACATGTATCTTTTCAGAGAAGTCTTTGCATAGCTGTGTCTATGCAAACCATACATATGCATGCAGACATGCACACATACACTTATACGACCCTACATTAATGTTAGCCCTAATATGTTCATTATTTTCAACCATTTATGTTCTACAGTAAGTCAATCAATTACACTGACTACATGGTGATTTAATTAAGTCATTGTATTGGCTAAAAATAGCCACACATTGTCTAAACTCAGTTATTATGTTTGTAGGATTATTAAACTTCTATGGATACATAAAAGGGTTATCTGTACATAAATTTTACAAATTGCTTGAGATTATTCAACAAATACAGTATCATTTGAAAGCTTTCTTTAAATTTGATTTCAGACATTCATTTGAAAGCGTAGGAGATTAATAAACCAAAATTAATTAAAGAGATTATTAAATAACATATGTATTACAAATTCAGAACTGTTGACCCTTTTCAATGAATTACTGTCATTTGAGACATTCTAACACATAGCAGTTAAGTGTTTGGTTAAAAAGCATAAATAAGGGCACCTCTGTGGCTCAGTTGGTTAAGCATCTGCCTTTGGCTCAGGACATGATCCTGGACCACTCAACAGGCTCCATGCAACACAGAGAGCCAGCTTCTCCCTCTCTGTTGGCTCTCCCTCTGCCTGTTGCTGTCTCTGCTTGTGGCCTCTCTGTCAAATGAATAAATAAAATCTTAAAAAAAAAGCACAAATAATTTTAAAAAATCAAATATGGTAATATAATTTAAAACAAAATAAATGAAACAGTCTTTAGATTATATTGCATATTTGAAGTGGCATAATTTTTATGTATTTGTCCCTTTTGTTCCTTTTCTTTAAGAGACTCAGTGGACTTTCCAAGGCATACTTTCAGAGCATCTGTGGGCATCAATATATTCAAAAGAGATGCATAAAAGTCATTAATTGAGTAAATAGATGTTAGGTAGTTGTAATTAAATTTACAAAGATTCAGTCTTACCCCTTGAGGAGCTAAGTGTCAAATTTACAAGACTGTAATTATTTTCTTTAAGTGTAAGAGCTTACATCTTCTAGAACACAAGGATTAAGATGCCTCATCTAACCTCCATGCATAAAACTATAGCTCAATTTACAACTTAATATAGAATTTGGTATAACCTTGTCCAACTCCCCTCAAATTTGGCTCATATTGCTTAAATGTCCACAATTAAAGATTTGCTTCTTTTATCTAGTAAGCAACAAAAAATAATATACACATAGACGTGACATTCAATTTTTTTTTTAAAGTGGCATCCACCTCACCAACAAGAGATACAGAGATAAAAAATTACTCCACTTTCATATATCTTACTATATACTATGGGAAGTGGCACAGACACTTCAAAATTTAGAAGGTGTATTATATATAGATATGATGATTTGAAGAAAGAAACAACAGGGACCTGAAGTAAGAGCTGTCAGGAGGGTGATGTTTTGAAATTTTAGATAGATTTGTCAGGGGAGGCATCACTTAAAGAAGGTGATCCTCAGCAAAAAGTTAAAAGGAGATGATCAATGAACCATGTGAATACCCAGAAATGATAATTATCAAGGTGCTAGCTGGCCTCAAAAAAAGCATGGAAGATATCAGAGTCATTTCTGGAGAAATAAAATCCCTTTCTGGTGGAATAAAAGAACTAAAATCTAAACAAGTTGAAATTTTTTAAAAAAGCTATTAATGAATTGCAATAAAAAAATGGAGGCTCTTGCTGCTAGAATAAAAGAGGCAGAAATGAGAGAATTAGTGATATAGAAGACCAAATGATGGCGAATAAAGAAGCTGAGCAAAGAGAGACAAACAACTACTGAACCACAAAGGGAGAATTCGAGAGATAAGAGATACCATAAGATGAAACAATATTAGAATAATTGGGATCCCAGAAGAAGAAGAAAGGGGGGGGCAAAGTGTATTGGAGCAAATTATAGCAAAGAATTTGCCTAATTTGGTGAAGAGGAAAAGCATCAAAATCCAGGAGGCACAGAGAACCCCCCTCAAAATCAATACAAATAGGTCCACACCCCATCATCTAAATGTCAGTCTTACAAGTCTTAGTGACAAAGAGAAATCCTAAAACAGAGAAATCCTGAAAATCTTGTCCAGTTGGGGTCAAGAGGTCTGTAACATACAATAGTAGAAGTAATAAATTGGCAGCAGACCTATCCACAGAGACCTGGCAGGCCAGAAAGGACTGGCGTGATATATTCAGATCACTAAATGAGAAAAATGTGCAGCCAAGAATAATATATCCAGCTAGGCTATCATTGAAAATAGAAAGAGAGATAAAAAGTTTCCAGGACAAGCAAAAATGAAAAGAATTGGCAAACACCAAACCAGCCCTATAGGAAATATTGAAAGGGGTTCTTTAAGCAAAGACAGAGCCTAAAAGTAGTAGGCCAGAAAGGAACAGAGACAATATACAGTAACAGTCACCTTACAGGCAATACAGTGGCATTAAATTTATATCTTTCAATAGTTACCCTGAATGTAAATGGGCTAACTGTCCCAATCAAAAGACACAGGGTATCAGAATGGATGAGAAAACAAGACCCATTGATATGCTATCTACCAGAAACTCATTTTAGACCCAAAGAAACCTCCAGATTTAAAGTAATAGGGTGCAAAACCATTTTCCATGCTAATAGACATCAAAAGAAAGCTGGTATGGCAATCCTTATATCAGATAAATTAGTTTTTAAGCAAAGACTATAATAAGAGATGAGGAAAGACACTATATCATACTTAAAGGGTCTGCCCAAGAAGAATATCTAACAATTTTAAATATCTATGCTCCTAATATGGGAGCAGCCAATTATATAAGCCAATTAATAACAATATCAAAGAAACACATCAACAATAATAGTAGGGGACTTTAACACCCTCTCACTGAAATGGACAGACCATCTAAGCAAAAGATCAAGGACATAAAGGCTTAGAAGACACACTGGACCAGATGAACATCACACATATATTCAGAACATTCCAACTCAAAGCAACATCATACACATTCTTCTCTAGTTCACGTGGAACATTCTCCAGAATAGATCACATTCTGGGTCACAAATCAGGTCTCAACTAGTACCAAAAAACTGGGATCATTCCCTGCATATTTTCAGACCACAATGCTTTGAAACTAGAACTCAATCACAAGAAGAATGTTGGAAAGAATTCCAATACATGGAGGCTAAAGAGCATCCTACTACAGAAAGAATGGGTCAAACAGGAAATCAAAGAAGAATTAAAATAATTAATGGAAACAAATGAAAATGAAAACACAACTGTTCAAAATCTTTGGGACACAGCAAAGGCAGTCCTGAGAGGAAAGTATATAGCAATACAAGCCTTTTTCAGGAAACAAGAAAGGTCTCAAGTACAACCTAACCTAACCCTACCCTACACCTAAAGGATCTGGAGAAAGAACAGCAAAGAAAGCCTAAAACCAGCAGAAGGAGAGAAATAACAAAGATCAGAGCAGAAATCAATGAAATGGAAACCAAAAGAACAGTCGAACAAATCAATAAAACTAGGAGCTGGTTCTTGGAAAGAATTAATAAGATTGATAATCCCCTGGCCAGACTTATCAAAAAGAAAAGAACAAGGATCCAAGTCAATAAAATCATGAATAGAAGAGGAGAGATAACAATCAACACCAAAGAAATACAAACAATTATAAGAATATACTATGAGCAACTATACGCCAGCAAATTTGACAATCTGGAAGAAATGGATACATTCATAGAGACATAGAAACTACCAAAACTGAACCAGGAAGAAATAGAAAACCTGAACAAACCCATAACCGGTAAGAAGATTGAAGCAGTCATCAAAAATTTCCCAAAAAAGCAGAGCCCAGGGCCAGATGGCTTCCCAGGGGAATTCTACCAAATTTCTTCATTTAAGGAAGAAATATTACCTATTCTCCTGAAACTGCTCAAAAAAAACAGAAATGGAAGGAAAACTTCCAAACTCATTTTATGAGGCCAACATTGCCTTGATTCCAAAACCAGATAAAGACCTCCCAAAAAGGAGAATTACAGACCAATATCCTTGATGAAAACAGATGCAAAAGTTCTCACCAAAATACTAGCCAATAGGATCCAACTGTACATTAAAAGGATTATTCTCCACCACCAAGTGGGATTTATTTCTGGGCTACAAGATTAGTTCAACATCTGCAAATCAATCAATGTGATACATTAATACATATATTACCATACATTAATAAAAGAAAGAACAAGAACCATATAATACACTCAATCGATGCTAAAAAAGCATTTGACAAAGTACAGCATCCTTTTTTGATCAAAACTCTTCTAAGTGTACAGATAGATGGTACATACCTCAATACCATCAAAGCCATCTATGAAAAACCAATAGTAAATATCATTCTCAATGGGGAAAAACTGAGAGCTTTTCCCCCAAGGTCAGAAACACAGAAAGGATGTCCACTGTCACCACTGCTATTCAACATAGTACTAGTCCTAGCTTCAGCAATCAGACAACAAAAGAAATAAAAGGCATCTGAATTGGCAAAGAAGTCAAACTCTTACTCTTTGATAGAATGCTAGGATGCTTCGTGTGGGAAACCCAAGACTCCACTCCAAAGCTGCTGAAACTCATAAGGTAATTCAGTAAAGTGTCAGGATATAAAAATTAATGCACAGAAATCAATTGTATTTCTATGCACCAACAGCATGACAGAAGAAAGAGAAATGAAGGAGTTGATCCCATTTACAATTGCACTCCAAACCACAAGATACCTAGGAGTAAACCTAACCAAAGAGGCAAGAAGCTGTACTCAGAAAACTATAAAGTACTCATATAAGAAATTGAGGAAGACACAAAGAAATAGAAAAATGTTCTATGCTCATGTATTGGAAGAACAAATATTGTGAAAATGTCTAGACTATCTAAAGCAATCTGCACATTTAATGCAATCCCTATCAAAATACCATTAATTTTTTTCAAAGAAATGAAACAAATCAACCTAAAATTTGTATGAAACCAGAAAAGACCCCGAATAGTAGACGGATGTTGAAAAGGAAAACCAAAGTTGGCAGCATCTCAATTTCAGACTTCAAACTCTATTACAAAGGTGTAATCATCAAAACAGTATGGTATTGGCACAAAAACAGATACATAGATCAATGGAACAGAATATAGAGCCCAGAAAGCAACCCTGAACTCTATGGTAAACTAATCTTCGACAAAGCAGGAAAGAATGTCCAATGGAAAAAAAGACAGTCTGTTGAATAACTGGTGTTGGGAAAATTGGACAGCCACATGCAGAAGAATGAAACTGGACCATTTCCTTATACCGCACAAAAAAAATGGACTCAAAATGGATATAAGACCTCAATGTGAGACAGGAATACATCAAAATTCTTGAGAACACAGGCAGGAACCTCTTTGACCTTAGCTGCAGCAACTTCTTCCTAGAAATATCGCCAAAAACAAGGGAAGCAAGGGCAAAAGTGAACTATTGGGCAACAAGGTCAAGATCATCAAGTTCAAAAGATCATCAAGATCAAAAGCTTTTGCAGGGCAAAGGAAACAGTAAACAAAACCAAAAAACAACTGACAGAATGGGAGAAGATAATCACAAATGACATATCAGATAAAGGGTTAGTATCCAAAATCTATAAAGAACTTATTAAACTCAATACCCAAAGAACAAATAATCCAATCAAGAAATGGGAAGAAGGGGTGCCTGGGTGTCAAACTCTCAGTGGGTTAAAGCCTCTACCTTCAGCTCAGGTCATGATCCAGAATCCTGGGATTGAGCCCCTCATCAGGCTCTCTGCTCATCTGGGAGCCTGCTTCCTCCTCTCTCTCTCTGCCTGCCTCTCTGCCTACTTGTGATCTCTGTCTATCAAATGAATAAATAAAATCTTAAAAAAAAAAAAAAGAAATGGGCAGAAGACATGAACAGACATTTCTGCAAAGAAGACTTCCAAATGGCCAACAGACTCATGAAAAAGTGCTCTACATCACTCAGCATTAGTGCTGAGTGATGAAAGCCACAGTGAGATACCACCTCACACCAGTTAGAATGGCTAAAATTAACAAGTCAGGAAATGACAGATGCTGGCAAGGATGCGTAGAAAGAGGAGCCCTCCTACACTGTTGGTGGGAATGTAAGCTGGTGCAGCCACTCTGGAAAACAGTATGGTGGTTCCTCAAAAAGTTGAAAATAGAGGTACCCTAAAACCCAGTATTCACACTACTGGGTATTTAGATACAAATGTAGTTATCGAAAGGGGTACATGCACCCAAATGCTTACAGTAGTAATGTCCTTAATAGCTAAATTATGGAAAGAACCTAGATGTTTATCAACAGATGAATGGATAAAGAAGATGTGGCAAATATTTATACAATGAAATACTATGCAGCCATCAAAAAGACATGAAATCTTACCATTTACAGCCATATGGATGGGACTAGAGGGTATTATTCTAAGCAAAATAAGTCAATCAGAAACAGACAATTATATGATTTCTCTAATGTGAAGAATTTGAGAGGCAGGGTGGGGGATTGCAGGGAGTAGGGAGGGAAAAATGTAACAAGAATGGATTGGTAGGGAAACAAAACATAAGAGACTCTTAATCTCATGAAACAAACTGAGGATTGCTGGGGGGTGGGGGGAGAGATAGGGTGGCTGGGTTATTGACATTGGGGAGGGTATACGCTATGGTGAGTGCTGTGAAATATGTAAGCCTTATAATTTTTTTTTTAAAGATTTTATTTATTTATTTGACAGACAGAGATCACAAGTAGGCAGAGAGGCAGGCAGAGAGAGAGGAGAAAGCAGGCTCCCTGCTGAGCAGAGAGCCCGATGTGGGACTCGATCCCAGGACCCTGAGATCATGACCTGAGCCGAAGGCAGCGGCTTAACCCACTGAGCCACCCAGGCGCCCTGTAAGCCTTATAATTCACAGACCTGTACTCCTGCGGAAAATCATACATTATATGTTAAAAAAAAAAAAAAAGAATAAGAATTTCAATGATTTCAAATCAATGCACTGGGAAAAAGAAAGTCATTTCTGAAGCCTATTTTTTTCCCCCCACTTGGTTTGTTTTTGTTTTGCCAACAGTTTTGTCGACCATATCAACATCCGAGGTCTTTCTGGAAACATCCAGTATGTGTCCAAACACATACTCACATATATTATTGTAATGAAAGCACCCTCTTACATACATTCTGCATCTTGCTTTTTTCCCCACTTAATAATAAATAATATGTATTATATATCTTTCATGTTTTCCTTTATGAATGTTATGGGTTATTTTTTGCCTTTGTTTTACTTCTTCATCACTGAGTCACATGTAGTTTTATAAACCCATGCATAACGAGATGAGGAAACTGACTTGTTTTTCTAAATGATTAACCAACTGTCCCTACGTAATTTGTTGAGTTGCCATTATTGTCTCATTTGTTTAAACACCTGAATTGTCTTGTATTAATTTTATATGTGTCACAATACCACACTCTTTCAATTTTTCTAGTTTTATAATATTTCTAAAATACTTGGTAATATAATCTCATCTTCATTTAAGATAATTTTTGCATCACAGGAGAATGCTATTTGGAGAGAATGAGAAAATAAAGTGAAGGTAATGGAGTTCATATTCCCCAAATTAATGGAAGCATATCATAGTCAAGCAAGAAGAAATGAGCAAAGGGGAATTACAAAAGGTTCTGCTGAGAAATTTTAAGGAGGCATTTCAGAATCTTTTCAATATTCTAGAATTGGTTGAACTTTCTAGTATAGATTTTAACTGTTGGGACAAGAAAGTAGATAACAGTTTTAGGTTTTCATCCTCTAAACAAAGGACTCACAAAAGTGGATAATGAGGAAGGGATTAATTAAAAAGAAAAAAGAAATTAGTAAGAAACAAAAGACTTAACAATAATTCATAATGGGGTTATTACATTTTTATGGTTTTAATATAAAAGTGAAACTTTTGCTGGTTACTACTATTTAAATATGATTCCCTTATTTCTCTTCTATTCTATGTGCAGGACCTGTCCCTGAGATGAGTTTCAGAGTTTCTCAGGTTGCCTTGAAAGATATCTACAATTTCTTTCTCCTTTTGTAAAAAAATGGAAGTCAAACTAGAAGAATATATAGTGTGTGATGAACTGATATGTTTTTCATCACTTGGAAATGTGGATGATTTTCTCTCCTATGTATTTAGCTTTTTTGACTTTGAACCTTTGCACTTCGAAGTGTAATTCTGGAGGAAGACTGTCTTTAAGTTTTACTGAAGACTCAGCTATGTTCTCTTTTGTACTGACTTCACCCGAACTAAATATCCTGGCAGAGAAAACTCACTGCTTGTGACCATTTTAGGTACCTACTGTCCATAAGTATAATTGTTTATCAACTAAAGGGATCTTTAATCTGTAAATGCATGGGGAAGGCCTACAGACAAGGTGGATTCAATAATAAATATCATTTTGATTAATCCCATAATAAGTAAATATATAAATAAATAGGGAAGAAGTGGAGAAAACACTGGAAACAGATATACTTCTATTATCAGCATCTACTGTAGTTAGCTCCAAGATAGAAAACAAAGGAAACTATTTTGTGACAAGAGGCAACATTTCAGTCTAAAAGTTGTTAGACATTTTAGCTATGCCCTTGGAGAGAATAGATGTGAATGACATATGTGTAATTACTCAATTATCAGTGTGTGTGTGTGTGTGTGTGTGTGTGTGTGTGTGAATACTGAATAGTTCATATCCTAATATATTATGTCTTAAAGTTTTAAATGACGCAGCCAGCCTCTATGTGGTGCACACCTACAGAGACAGCAAAATCATGTCATAAATATAACTATGATTTCTAATAATCAGCTACATGTTGGGTAAATGCGTTTAGGTTTAGAAATACCAAATTATGGGGCCATTTGCTACATTTCTAATGTGAAAGGCTCAAGGGAATCTATAAATACTCTAAATTCATACTTGCCATGGAAAAATTTTACTTGTCGCTGAATTATTACTTGGCCTCTGAAAATCATTATCATCATTTGGCTCCCTTGGAGAGATAATTTACCTCATATGGACAAGCACTTTCCTCCCAAGAGGGAGTAGTTTTACTAGCCTGTGCCTCATAGGATCAGAAATACTTTTAATTGTTTCTCTAGTGCTGATAGCTTCTTTCAGCTGGTAAGAGGACTAATCATCTTATGCAAATACCAAGCCAATGAAATAATACGATGTCTGTATTCAAAGCAATTAGGTTGCCATTTTAATTTCTGTTCTGTACTCATAAATTCCAAAAGAAACCCTGAAACATCACTTGTGATCTTTTTTATTGGACTTCTAATTAGTAGAATACATTTAGAGTATTTTTGAAGATTTTACAAGAATATATATGACATACAACATACATAGGGCTATATATTATATAGTCTATTTTAGAAAAGTTATAAAGCTTAATATCTTAGTTTCTTGATACTTTAACTTCCGAGAATGGACTCAATACATAGAATTTTAAATTACTATTTTTTTTAAATGTCATTTTATTTAGGAACAATAAGAGAAAACAAAAATAAAATGACCAACCATATTTCTCTCTTGACTGTATATCCCATTCTCTTTTTCTTTTTCTGGACTAGTAGCTAAATAGGTCTGTGCAAGGCAGCTAGATTGTTGATTACGCAAATCACAGCAATGGGTCCCCATACACAGACATAGACACACACTCATATGTACATGCACACACAGTCACAGATTCTGATGTATTTCATTTTATTTTCGTTTTCGTCTTCCCAGTGGTCTGGTACTCATTTCTATATGAAATGTACTCTCTAAATCACTCTGGACTTCTACCTTGGGCAGTTTTATGCATCCTAAATAAAGACAGCAGGGCTGCGGCCATCCCCTAAGAACAATGTTCTCATTTCAGAACACAGACGCCAAGCAACAGGAGTCCTGAAGCTGCATCTGACTCCAGCTTGTCAAGCTTTACAAGCTGTTATTTTCCTTGCCTCTTCACTGTCCTAGGGACTGTCTGATTGTCCTCTTGAAGCTTTCGCCATTGATTCCTGTTTCCTTACTGTGATGCTCTTCCTGGGAGATGGAGAGGCTTGTACAGATTGTTCTAATGAGGGTAACGCACAGAGCTCTTACCAAGATGTGTGGTGACCGGGGAGGAAGCATCAGGGATGCCCGAGTGATTTGTTTAATCTGCTTTTTCTATTCAACTACATGCTGTACGCCCCATTCCCTTGAGAGGTTTACAGCGACATGTTGTCAGTGTTTGGGACTGGCAGATTTGTATTTATAGAGTCCTGGTTTCAGGGGTGAAGGGAAGACTATGCCCTTTCATTACCTTTCCCCTGGAACATCAAGACAGAAGGGAGAAAACGGTGTTGTATATGTATGACACTTCCCAGAAAAGTGACACATCGTCCAAAGGGGATGGAGTCACAATATCCCATTTGGGGGAGCCCGCATAACATTCCGTAGATTCCACATCAGTTCAAGTCATTTTATTGTTTTTCCCCCAACTTTTGTGAAAAGAATACTGAATTAAAGAGAAAGAGAGATAAACCGAGGGAGATACTAAGAGTGAGAAAAGGAGGGTCAGTTTCTTAAGTGGAAAAGAAAATTCCTTTAACACAAGTTACAGTACTATTGAAAATGTGCTGCAGCACTTGAGATGCAGATTCAAGTCCTGTTTTATTTATTTTAAAGCATTACAGATGCACTTGAAGACAAGCCATCAGTCAGCAATGACACAGAACATGAAAATGTATAAAAATAAATTGGGCTTTAATTTTTCTTGACTAACTATAGACATCTATCATAACTAATGCACTTATAATGGCATAGTACTCTTCCCCCCAACCCCCTTCTATTTGGCAATCTCATCTATTTTGTTATGTGTCTTAAACCTAATTAGAAAGCAACAGTCCTGGCTGTGATAAAATGGCAATATTTCTTTTGACCAATATTGTTGAAACCCACTGCAATTAAAGTTATGGCAAAAGTTTATGCAAAAAGAGTGCAATATTTTTGCTAAATAGTGTGTGAAGTCCTCCTACTTGTGATACCTAATTACTGGTGTCATGCTTGTAACAGCGACATCTGTGCACACTCAACACTCTAATGGGCAGCTCCTACAGGACTAATGCATTTTAATTGATGGTGTTTAGCGTGGCTTTTGGTTTTTCTCGCGTATGAGAAGCTATGCCCTTCTGCTCTCTTGTCCCCAGATGAGCTGGCTCTCTGCTGGGGAACTCACAGTACAGATGGTCAACAAAAGGTGAAGATTGCCAGGACTGGGCTATCAGTCCCTTTCAGCCAAGATAAAATCTGAATTACTAATCAGCTTCCTTCTGCCCCCACACTCACTCTTACTCCTAGCCAAGCTGTTTACATTTGGACTTCATGCTAATCTCTCTTTGTCAAATGGCTTTATCAAGTCCTATTTGATTAGAAGCACACCTTCCTAACTAGCAAATCAGGACTGGACTATTCCAGTCCCTTAGCACCCGTAGTTCATTTCAAACACAAATTGTTCTTTCCTTGGGGAGAGACCTAAAACCTGGTTAAATTTCATCTCTGGTATCATCTGAAATGGGAAAAAAAAGTACTCGCACACAATAGAACTAAATGGAGATCACGTGTGCTTCACACGACTCTGGATGGTACATCCTCTATAGAATTGTTATCAATGTTATTATGTTTAGCTCTTTACAAATATCACATTTGGACTCAGGGCCTTCTGAGAAATGTAGTCTTAGTTCTACTTTGATAAGAAGCCAGTTATACAGCAAAGAATAAATGAAATGATATACACCTTTCACTGCATTGACCTCAAAATGCTTATAACACTCTTCTTTGTTACTAAAGAAAGTGTTTTAAAAATCATTTGCAACAGTTCAACACATGGGTTGCAGTTGTAAAAAAAAAAAAAAAAAAAAAAAAAAAGACTCTACAAAACAGTAGAACTCCCAGGTCTACTGTGCTCAAAACTTCTGATGCTGGAGTCCTGAAAGGTATGAGGGTCAATCCCAGTTTGGAAGTGGGCAGGAAAATTGGCTCCCCCCACTGCTGGTCAATTAACAAAGTCCCTTTCCTTAGTTTTTTTTTTTTTTTTTTTTTTTTTTTTTTTTAAAGATTTTATTTATTTATCAGAGAGAGGGGGGGAGAGAGCAAGCACAGGCAGACAGAATGGCAGGCAGAGGCAGAGGGAGAAGCAGGCTCCCCGCTGAGCAAGGAGCCCGATGTAGGACTGGATCCCAGGACGCTGGGATCATGACCTGAGCCGAAGGCAGCTGCTTAACCAACTGAGCCACCCAGGCCTCCCCCTTTCCTTAGTTTTAAAGACAGTCAGTAGTGGGTCTGCCTGTGTGGCCACCCAGAGTAAAGTGTCATAAAGTTCTAATGAGATGCTGTTAATTTTAAGTATATTCAGCGCATTCTTCTTTCTGCATTAGGAGGGAAAAGAAACATTAAATCCCATTCTCTTAAACCATGATCTTAGTACTGGTTTCTAAGCAACCACAACAACAGAATGAAAGAAAAAAAATGGAGACTTTGGAAGATTTCCCCCCCTCCACGCCGAATTAAATACATGGTTTTGACTGTCAATCAGGGTTTTTTGTTTTTTTGTGTTTTTGTTTTTGTTTTTGTTTTTTGTTTGTTTGTTTGCATTGCACATTTTGTTATAGGATATTTCTAAATCTGAGCTTTAAATTAAGAAAATATCACTAAAGGTAAATACTATGTGCTACTATTAACTTTATGTTCTAAGAAAGATACTCTCTTTTAAAGCAACTTTAATGGGATTAAGATGGTAAATTCTGTACATATTAAATAGTAAGTATTTTAACAGATATATGTAAGACTGTCCTTCCCTGGTAGCAAAGATTAAAAACCAAAATGATAAAAGTGGTGTTGCAAGAGTAAGCAGAGGAATAAAGTAAAGCAATTAAACGGATACTTCAATATAAACATTTTGTAATGCTGAAAGGTACTGCAGAGATGCACAATAATATGCCAACTAACAGCACCCAACTTTGGCTGCCATAACAAAGTACCATTCACTGGTGGCTTAAACAATAGACATTTATTTCTCACAGTTCTGGAGGATGGAAGTACTAGATCTGAGTGCTGGCTGAGTGGACCTTAGGAGAGGGCATTCTTCTTGGCTTCCAGAAGGACATCCTCTCTCTTGAGTTCTCACAGTGTGGAGAGGAAGATCTAGCTCTCTGGTCTCCTCTTTTAAAGGCAGTAAGGCCCTCGTTAGGATCCCATACCCATGAATTCATCTAAACTGATTACTTCCAAAAACCCGCACCTCTAAACATCAGCACATTCCTGAGTTAAAGCTTCAACGTGAGCACTTAGGGATACAAAAATTCAGTCCATAAAGTCCCTAGTACTTCTATTATTATTTCTGTTTTGCATTTTAATTTTATGTTAAGTGGTTTAGTTATCAGGATAACTTTTTCACATGGGAATTATTACCTCGTATTACAGGCCGGGAAATTCAAGCTCAGACTGATACTTAATTAACTTGCCCGAATTTCTACTATTATTAAGGGCAAGAGTTTTTAAGTTTTTTATGTTGGGTCTTCTGATTTCTGAGTTAGATATTAGTAATGTAAAAACCTTAAAATATTAAAATTCAAAGGCCAACTATACTATTCTCCTAGCCAGAACTCTAGTGCTAGTCACAAAATAAAGGTTTTTTGGGGCACCTGGGTGGCTCAGTGGGTTAAAGCCTCTGCTTTCAGCTCAGGTCATGATCTCAGGATCCTGGGATCGAGCCCCACATTGGGCTCTCTGTTAAGCAGGGAGCTTGCTTCCCCCCGCCCTGCCTGCCTCTCTGCCTACTTGTGATCTCTTTCCCTCTCTCTCTGTCAAATAAATAAATAAAATCTTTAAAAAAATAAATAAAGTTTTTTGATTGGGTAAGTGAATAAGTTACACTACCTCATGAGAAAGGATAATTCATGCCAGACACAATTCAACCCTTCAGGTCAACCCTAGGGATAGAGATATAAGTAAGCACTCCTTGGCAGAGTTTACATAGGGGACTGTGGGCAGAGACAGATATTATAATTTATACATAATATTCTTATTTATGGTAGTATATATTATATTATGGAAACAAAAGGAGAATCACATAGGACAACTTGGGGAAGATATAACTTGGGGGAGGTAATTTGGTCAAGCAAAGCTTTTGGTGAGATGTAAAAACTCAGCTTTGATTTCAGCACCTTATTCAATCACAAAACAGTGGTGTTTAAAAGCATTCATAAACCATGTGAAACTTATTGCACATCAAACTCTGAATATAATTGTATCCAATAATTCCAAGAATTGGCTCTTGGTAATCTGAACCAAGCATGGTAATATCTCTAATTTTCTTTTCCACATAATAGAGAAAAATATATTTACATTGTAGAAGATGAAAACTTGTGAATATTCCAGTAAATGAATGGATTTCCCATCTTTTCATTTTTTTTAATGCTTGTTTTTGTTTTTAAAGATTTATTTATTTATTTAAGAGAGAGAGCAAATAGGGAGAGGAGCAGAGAGAGAATCTTTAAAGCAGACTCCCTGCTGAGCACGGAGTTCTATGTTGGGCTGGATCTCATGATGCTGAGATCCTGACCTGAGCTGAAATCAATAGTTGGAGGCTTAACCAACTGAGCCACCCAGGTGCCTCTGTTATGCTTTGTTTTTAAGTTAGCCTTAAGGCCAACGTGAGGCTTGAACTCACGACTTGGACATCAAGAGTCACATGCTGTATTAACTGCCAGTCAGGAACCTCTTAAACATATCCTTAAATTGAACTCAAAGTTCTGAATAGTTGGTTGCTCTTTCTGCTTCTTGAAATGTCTTCTATTTCCTTCATGTCAAGTATACTTCTGTTTTAATTGTAATCCTAATTAGAATATGACATTTTCCTGATGATCACCAATGGGCTGCGATTTGATCATCAATTCCATAATGTTTATGAATATCTGTAGAAAATTCAACAAATGTATGTTTTGATTGTTACTATAACATATTATTGCTCATACTGTTTTTGATTAAATAAGAAACCCTTTACAATACATGTATTTTACAAACATATATGAAAGTTAAGCTTAGTTAATGCTTTCAAATAATAACACCTATAATTATAGGAGGAAGCATACCTTCTATATGTGAGTAACCAGTAACTATATTAGCAATGATGGAGTTATTATTTTATTTTATTTTATTTTATTTTTTATAACATTTATTTCTTTTAGATAGAGAACATGCATGCAAGACCGGGGGGCAGGTCAACGGGAGAAGGAAAGAATCTCAAGCTGACTCCTTTGAGCACAGAGCCTGACAGGACACTCGATCTAACCACTGAGATCAGGACCTGAGTTGAAATCTGATGTTTAAGCAACTGAGTCATCCCAGTGCTCAGAAAGAGTTGTCATTTTAGACAAGATATCTTGTTGCAAAGACTCACCTGAAAAGTCTAAGTTTGGCTCAAAATTCCTGATACCAAAATCTTACATAGAACAACTTAAGATCAGAGGTATTTCTGTGTAAAAACAGCAAATTATTATTTTTTTAGATCCTGACTATAGTTAGTAAAATAATAAATAATCATTGTATTTGCTTATTAAGTCAAGGCATGTTTTTAATTGGTCAATTTAAAAAATGTGCTTTCAATATAGAAAATAATAATAATTAAATTTTAATAATAATAATTACAATGTTAGCAAGTGCACATTAGAAGAGGTATTTTATCAGCAGCAAAAAAGAGAATATGATTATACGGTAGTTCTATTTTAATGTTTTGAGGAATTTCCATATTGCTTTTATAGTAGTTGTACCAATTTACATTTCCACCAACAGTGTACAAGATTCCCTTTCCTTTACATTATTGCTAACACTTACTGACTTTTCTTTTTATAATAGCCATCAAGACAGGTGTGAAAGTGGTATCTCACTGTAGTTTTGGTTTACATTTCCCAGTGATTAGTGGCATCAAGCACCTTTTTAATATACCTGCTTGCCATTTATATCTCTTCTTTGGAGAAACATCTGTTCAGATCCTTTGTCCATTTTTTTGCCAGCTTTATTGAGATATAATTGACATATAACATGTATAAGATTAAAGTGTACAATGTCAGTATTTGATACACAAATATAGTGAACTGATTACCATAATCATGAGGAAACATATCCATCACTTCACATAACTACTTTTTTGTTTGTATATTGTAAGAACATTTAAGATCTGTTCTTTAGTAGTTTTCCAACTATTAAAGATAGTATTATTGACTACAGTCACAATAATATACGTTAGATCGCCAACACTTATTCGATAAGTGGGAATTTATCTACCCCACTCCATTTCTGTGGGTATAACATTTTTGGAATCCACGTATAAGTGAGATCATGCAATAATCTTAGACTCTGATTTATTTCACTTAGCATAATGCCCTCAAGGTTCATTTGTGTTCTCACAAGTTGCAGGATCTAGTTATTTTTTATGGCTGAATAATATTCCACTGCATATAATATTTTATATTATATGCATTATTATATATTACATACACAATGTATTATTTCCATGTCTTGGATACTGTGAATAATGCTGCAATGAGCATTCCAGATATCTCTTGGAATAGTGATTTTATTTCTTCTATATACCTAGAAGTAGAAATGCTAGATCAATCATATATGGTAGTTCTACTTTTATTTTATTAAGGGAACTCCATATTGTTTCCTTAATGTCTGTAACCAGTTTATATTCCCAGCAACAATGTACAAACATATCATTTTATCCATTCTTATTAGCACTTGTTATCTCTATATTTTTTATAATTGCTGTTCTAACAGGTCTAAACTTTAAAGATGTCTATTCTGGTCCCTTGCCCATTTTTAAATTAGATAATTTGCTTCCCCCACTTTGAGTTTTATGAATCCCATACCTATTTTGAATAGTAACCCCTTATCAGAATATGGTTTGCAATATCATCTCCAATTTTTTTGATTGTCTTCATTTCTTATTGGTTTTTTTTTTCTGTATAGAAGCTTTTTAGTTTTTATGAAATCCCACTTAACAAATTTTTCCTTTGTTACATGTGCTTTTGGTGTTACATGCAAAAAACCTTTGCCAATACCAATACCAAGGAAATTTTCTCCTCTATTATTGTGTAGGATTTTTATGGTTTCAGCTCTTACAATTATTCTTTAATCCATTTCAAGTTATTTTTTTAGTGGAATAAGATGGGGGTCAAATTTCATTTTTTGCACATAATTATCCAGTTTTCCCAGTACACATTTATTGAAGAGATCATCCTTTTGCCATTGAGATTTCTTGGAACTCTTGTTGTATGTAGGTCAGCTGGTAGTATATGTGTGAGTTTATTTCTGGGCTCTCTAATCTACCAAAAATTTTTATGTGTCTGTTTTTATGCCAGTACCATCCTGGTTTGATTATTTGTTAATATATTTTGAAATTAGAGTGTATGAGGCATTCAGTTTTATTCTTCTTTCTCAAGATTGTTTTGGTTATCTGGGGTCCCTTGTGGTTTAATGTAATTTTGTAATTGTTTTGATCCAGCAATCCTAATTCTGGATATTTTTCAAAAGATTGAAATCAGGATCTCAAAGAGATATTAGCCCTCCCATGTCCATTGCAGCACTACTCACAATAACCAAGATGTAGAAACAACCTACACATTCATGGATCAAGGAATAGATAAAGAAAATATAGTATTACATGCAATGGGATTCTATGCAACCTTTAAAATGGAAGAAATGCTGAAATGTGCAATAACATGGATGAAATTTGATAACCTTATGCTAAGAGATATAAACCAGTCACAGAATAAATACTACATGATTCCACTTAAATGAGCCATTTAAAATAGCCAAATTCTTAGAAACTGAGAGTAGAATAGTGTTTGGCAGTAGTTAAGAGAAGGGGTAAAAAGGGAATTGTTAATCAATAGCTATAAACGTACAGTTATGCAAGATGAATAAGTCCTTGAGATTTTTTCTGTACAACATTGTGCCTAAAATTAATAATACTGTAAGTTATACTTAAAAATTTTAAGAGAGTAGATTTCATATTAATTATGCTATAGTAAAATAAAAATAAAATTATCTTGAAAGAAATTTTCACTCAGTGGTGAGGTTGAGATGAATGTAGTCTGATCCAAGCAACGCTATTTGATACTGAAAAAGAGTATACTTTAAATAGTATAAAAAAAAGAGGAGCAAAGAAAAAGTGACAGGTTAGGTGTATATTTTGGCTTCTGACAAAGAAAGAAAATAAATTAGTAGTAGCATTTGAAAGGCTACATTGTTACTGTATATGTAACCTCTAGCATGTAAGCTATGAGAAAGTAGAGTTTGCTTTTCCCCACATTAGCTAACACACTGCAAAATTTCTCAGTAATGATTTGAATCATTGTTAGTTGTTTATAATTATAGTAAACTGTTATTACCAAGGTTACCTATCAAAAGTAGAAGCTCATCATTATTATTCACTCTAATTTTTATAATTAATTATTCTGTAGTCCTTCTCCCAGTTGGATAGTGTTAAAATATAAGTAAGTTAAAAACTATTTTTTCAAAATTTTTGTATAAAAAGTTATATTTGTAGAAAGACTGAAAAGAAAAACAATTTAATAATCCCCAGTAAACCCATAATCTATATTTAACCTTTGTTAATATTTTGTCATATTTGGATGACACAAATAACTAAAATCATAAATGAAAAGAGGAAAAATAACAACCAATGCCACAGAAATACAAAGAAATAAAAGAGAATATTATGAAAAATTATATGCCAACAAGTTTGATAACCTAGAAGAAATGGGTAAATTTTTAGAAGCATGTAAATTCCCAAAACCAAATCAGGAAAAGACAGAAAATTTGAGCAGACCAATTATTAGCAATGAAATTGAATCAGTAATCAAAAAGTTCCAACAAACAAAATTCCAGGGCAGACGGCTTCGCAGGGGAATTCTAGCAAACATTTAAAGAAGAGTTAATTCCTATTCTTCTCAATCTATTCCACAAAATGGAAATGGAATGAAAACTTGCAAACTCATTTTATAAGGCCAGCATGACCCTGATTCCAAAACCAAAGACTCTACTAAAAAAGAGAATGACAGGCCAATATCCCTGATAAACATGGATGCAAAAATTCTCAACAAAATACTAGAAAATCATATCAACAGTAGACTGAAAGAATCATTCACCAAGATCAACTGGAATTTATTCCTGGGTTTCAAGGTGGTTTCAGGATTTGCAAATCAATTGAGGTGATACACCACATTAATACAAGAAAAGACAAGAGCCACAATATTCTCTCAATAGATGCAGAAAAAGCACTCGACGAAATGCAGCATCCATTCTTGATAAAAAACCTTCAAAAAAGTAGGTTTAGATGGAACATACTTCAACATCATAAAGCCCATATATGAAAGACTCACAGCAAATATCATGCTAAATGGTGAAAAACTGTGAGTTTTCCTGTATGGTCAGGAACAAGACAGGGATGCTCCCTTGTCACCAATAATACTTAACACAGTACTCGAAGTCTTAGCCTCAGCAATCAGACAACATAACTATAGGACATCTAAATCAGCAAGAAAGAAGTCAAACTTTCACTATTTGCAGATGACATTATACTCTAGGTGGAACACCTGGAAGACTCCATCAAAAAATTGCTAGAAATGATACAAGAATTCAGTAAAGTTGCAGGATACAAAATGTAGAGAGAATTATTGCATTTCTATACACCAATAATGAAGCAGCAGAAAGAAAAATCAAGGAATCAATTCCATTTACTATTGTACCAAAAACTATAAGATACCTAGTAATACACCTAATCAAAGAGGTAAAATATCTGTACTCTGACACTTATAACACTTACGAAAGCAACTGAAGATGACATGAAGAAATTTGCAGATTAGAAGAACAAATATTGTTTAAAATGTCCATATTATCCAAAGCAATCTACACAGATTTAATGCAGTTGCTATCAAAATACAACCAGCATTTTTCACAGAGCTAGAACAAACAGTCCTAAAATTTGTATGGAGCCACAAGACTCTGAATAGCCCAAGCAACCCTGAAAAAGAAAAAAAAAAAAAAAAAAAAAAAAAAAAAAAGCTAGAGACATCACAGTCCCAGACTTCAAGTTTTATTACAAAGCTGTAGTGATCAAGACAGGATGGTAGAGTCACAAAAACAGACATATAGAACAACAGAACATACACCAATTGAACAGAATAGAAAACCCAGAAACCAAAACCCACGAGTATATGGTCAGCTAATCTTCAACCAAACAGGAAAGAATATCGATGGAAAAAAGACAGTCTCTTCAAATGGTATTGGGAAAACTGGACAGCAACATGCAGAAGAATGAAACTAAACCTCTTTCTTATACTGTACAAAAACACAAATTAAAGATGGATTAAAAACCTAGATTTGAGACAGGAAACCATCAAAATCCTAGAGGAGAACACAGGCACTAACCTCTCTGATATTGGGTATAGCGGGTATAGCATTTCTTACTAGGTACATTCCTGAGGCAAGGGAAACAAAGACAAAAATGAACTATTGGGACTTCATCAAAAGATAAAAATCTTCACAGTGAAGGAAACAATAAAATCAAAAGGCAGCCTTCAGAATTAGAAAAGATATTTGCAAATGACATGTCTGCCAAAGGGTTAGTATCTAAAATAAATAAAGAATTTATGAAACTCAACACTCATAATCCAAATAATCCAGTTTAAAAATGCATAGAAGACATGAAGAGACAATTTTCCAAAGAAGACATACAGATGGCTAACAGAACATGAAAAGATGCTTAACATCACGCATCATCAGCAAAATACAAATCAAAATTACAATGAAGAGTGCTGGGTGGCTCATCTGATTAAGCATCTGACTCTTGACTTTTAGCTCAGGTTATATTCTCAGGATTATGAGACTGAGACCCATGTGGGGCTCTGTATTCTGTACTGGGTGTGGAGCCTGCTTGGGATTCTTTCTACCCCATTCCCTCTCCCCCTGCCTCTCTCTCCCTCTCTAGAAACAAAACCAAACAAAACTATAAGAGACTACCTCACACATGTCGAAATGGCTAAAATTAATAACATAGGAATCAACAGATTCTGGCAAGGATGCAGAGAAAGGGAACCCTCTTACACTGTTGGCAGGAATGCAAACTCATGCACTCACTCATGCAGGATGAAAGTTCTTCAAAATATTAAAACAGAACTATCCCTTGATTCAGCAATTGCCCTACTAGGTATTTGGTCTAGAGGTCAAGTTTAGTACTCTAAAAAGCAAGATGAGTGTATACCCAAAGCCTACAAAAATAATGACTTGAAGGGAGACTTGCACCCTTGTGCTTATAGCAGCATTATCACATTATCAAAAATAGCCAGATTATGGAAAGATCCTATATGCCCACTGACTGATGAATAGATAAAGAAGATGTGAGATATTTCTGTCTGTATGTATAGATATAGATATATAGATTATAGATACATAGATATATATCTCCCCCACACACATAATGGAATATTACTCAGCCATCAGAAAGAATGAAATCTTGCCATTTACAATGATGTGATTGGATGCTAAGCAAAACAGGTCATTCAGAAAAAGACACACACCATTTGATCTTACTCACATGTAGAATTTAAGAAAAAAATGGATGAACATAGAGGGAAGAAAAAAAAGAGAGAGAGAGAGAGGGAGGCAAACCAGAAAACAGACTCCTAAGTCTAGAGAACAAAGGGTTGCTGGAGGGGAGGTGGGCAGGGAGATGGGGTAAATGGGTGATTGGTATTAAAGAAGACACTTGTGATGAGCACCGGTGTTATATGTAAGTGATGAATCACTAAGTTATACACCTGAATCTAATGTTACACTGTATGGTAACTACCTGAAATTTGAACAAAAACTTGAAAAGGGGGGAAAAATCAGTATCTAAAAAAAAAAAACAACAAAAACAAAACAACACTGGGCTTCCAGTCTTCTGAAGAAATTAAGAAAAAATAAAATCACTTTTGTCTTTGTCAGTAAAAAATGAGAGGGATATCAAGGAAGATTTCAAAAAGGAGATCCCATCAGCACTAAATCTTAAGAAAATAGATTCTGGTCAGTGGAAATGGCAGAAATAATAGTAAGAGAACATTTGTGCCAGGTGGAATAGGGTAAGTAAAGATGAAGAAATGTTTGTCTATTTAATGATGGTGAATGGTCTCGTTTACCCAGTTTTAGAATATCTCTGTCAATGTTGAAAAATATAAAGCTAGAAAAGTAGTTAAATATGAGAGTAGAGATAATTGAATGGCTGTCTCTGGAATTTTGACTTCACTCAATAAACTTTGAAGAGGAAATAACATTTGTTTTTTGTTTGTGTGTTTTTTCTTAAGTGTTAGCATCATCAGCCAAACAAGAAGTGGGAGGTGAGAAAAATAAAGAAAAAAAAATACAGGAAACAAAGGAGATAGGTTATGGAGCAAGTGCAACAAAACCATGGAAATCAACTGGATCACTTGTTTTGGGGTCTGATCAGCTCTGTAGAGTATAAAGCCATTTGTTTCTCTGAATAAATAATAGGAAGAAGGAGAGTTTAACAGTGTTTTCAGCTAGAAACAAAGGAAGACAAAACTTCTTTTGTGTCATTAATCTCAACTGTCTAGTTTTTTTTTTTTTTTGCTTTTTTTCCCCAATCAGGATTGATATGTTTCCTTCTCTCCCCTCTGAAAAGTAAACTAATAATATGTCCTACCTGCCTTTCTACCAATAGCTCTCTTCTCTTTTCATAGTCAAGTGTTATGAAGTGTTGATAATGTTTTATGTCCCTTCTTACATACTCCTATACCCCCTCCACAACAGTAGGTTCTACAATAATTTTAATATATTGTTTCGGTCTTTCACAGATTGATGGACAACTGTGCAATATTGGTATTAATCAATATTGAAAATAGAAAACTATTTTCTCTTGGTTCCTTGGAAAATGACCACTTCTGATTTTTCTCTAATGATCTGACTACTTGCTTACAGTTGCTCTTACAGACTTCTCTTTCTTAATTCACCCATAAATGTTAATGTTTCTTATGATTTTTACTTAGTTAAGCCCACTCATCTTACTTTTTAGAGTAGAGTAACTTGACATCTAGACCATCCCTGAACACCAGCCTTCAGTATCTATTTCAATAGATTTGGATGCTGAGTTAAAACAGTCCCTCAAAGTCATTCTAAAAATCTTATTCATCAATTTCAGGAATGATGAAGTGTGAAGCTCAACAAATTTTCTTATAAAAAGCAACACTAAAATTGGACAAATTGTGAAAAACAACTATTTCAAGACACTGAAAATTGACTAAAGGCATGCAACAAATTGAGATGTGTTTATTTAAAAAATCCTAGGCAAGAACACTAGAAATCTATGATATTAAACCTGAAGCCAATTTCCCTAAGGGGCAGGGGTGGGGGGTGGGAAGCAAACAACTTCTAAACAGCCAAATTGTTCAGAATAGTCTATTACTTACACAGAATGTGAATTTCAATAAAAATAAACAAATATTATTTTTTTAAATATTATTATGATTATTTTTTAAAACTTTTACTCGTCATATCTCTCTCTATTCTTCTGTTGTCTTCCAGTATCTGCATACCCAAGTCAGAAAGCTGGGCACATCTTTGGCTCTTAATTTTCCCTTATTTTGTTTTCTCAAACCAGTAAGTGGCTTTATTTTCCTATTTTACAAATAACTACTTCTCAAATCCATGTGATTTTCTTGTTTTGTCTAGTATCACCCTATCCATGTGATTTTCTTGTTTTGTCTAGTATCACCCTAACCTGAGCCTCACCATCATCATCTCACAACTGTAAGATGGTTTCACTCCTTTGTCTTGTTGCAGTCCAAACAATTTTACGCGTAACAGTTAAAGGGATATTGCAAAATAAATATGAGCATATCACCCCATTGGTTGTGCATCTGTAATCACTTTCAGTTTTATTCAAGAATTTCAAACTGCTTAAACACTTCTGCTAATCTGTGGTAGCCAGAATTCTAAAATGGACCTCAAGTCTCCCACTGCACAGTGTACAGGCTTGTAAAATACAATCCCCTTGAGTGTGGATAGATCTTGTGAATATTATAGGACGGTAGCCCCCTGATGAGGCTACATTATTTGGGAAAGGTAATAGATTAGTAACTGCAGGGATTGCGTTATGTTATGTAAGACTCCAGGTATTGAGTAGAGAGAGATTTTCCTGCTGGTTTTGAAGAGGTAAGCTCCCATGTTGTGAGAGTGCCACATGGCTAGGAACTGAGGGTGGCTTCTTTTTATTTTTTTTTAAAGATTTTATTTATTTACAGAGAGAGATCACAGGTAGATGGAGAGGCAGGCAGAGAGAGAGAGGGAAGCAGGATCCCTGCTGAGCAGAGAGCCCGATGCGGGACTCGATCCCAGGACCCTGAAATCATGACCTGAGCCGAAGACAGCGGCTTAACACACTGATCCACCCAGGCGCCCCTGAGGGTAGCTTCTAAGGCTGAGAGAAATCTCTAGCATAAAGTCAGGAAAATAAATAAATAAATAAATAAATTAAAGAAAAAACGTGGGACCTCACCCTTACAATCCCAAGAAAGTGAATTCTGCCAACAAAGAGAATGAGCTTGAAAGAACCTCTAATGATAGCATAGCCCTAGTGGTGCTTTCATTTTAGCCTGGGAAGATCCTGAGCAGATGGCCTAGTTAATCTGTTGTTGGATTTACTAATCTATGGAAACTGTGAGATAATAAATGGGGGTGGTCAAGCCACTAAATTTGTATATGTTATGCAGCAAAAGGAAACTAATACATGCTGTAACTCTTTTGTCTTAACTTCTCTTCATAAACTGCTTTCTCACATCTCAATCTATATTTTAGCCAAACTTCATTTCCCTCCATATCTCTAATATACTAAATTTTTGCTTTAAGGCCCTTATGGAGTATTCTATTTGATTAAAAAAAAAAAAAAAGAAAGAAAGAAAGAAAAGAAAGACTCTCACAACTCCTTTTTATCTAGCTAAGTCTACCCATTCATCAGGTCTTCATTTAAGCTTTCTTAATATTGTTGAAGTGAATCTGCTTTCGAATTGTCTTGTATTAGGTATTTTGTGAACATTCAGCAAATGATAGATAATAGTGGTTAGGTGCTAATAGTTAATTCATTCATGAAGATGATCCGTATGAGTGGACTGTTTTTCATCATCTTTCGAGTGATCAAATTAAATTGACTACTTTGGGCATAATCACTTATTTGGCTTTTCAACCACTGAAAAGTCATTACATAGAATTGGCCTCTTCACATCTTACTGATAGTAAACGATTTTATAGGTATTATTGCATAAGTATCTCCAAGAATTTTCCTAACCTTATGGGAAAAATTTCCCACAAATATTGCCAAATCACTGACAATTTATTTTTTCTTTCTCCTTCAGAGTGACAAACTCCAAGGGTGACCAAGCTCTTCGGTGGCTTTCTTAGTTTTGGAAGCGTGGAAAATAAATCAACCACTGACTTTTAGAATACATTTTTCATGAAAACAAATATACATCATAGTATTTAAGTAACTCTTTTTTTTTTTTTTTTTTTTATTATTATTATTTTATTTTTTTTTATTTTTATTTCCAGCATAACAGTATTCATTATTTTTGCACCACACCCCGTGCTCCATGCAATCCGTGCCCTCTATAATACCCACCACCTGGTACCCCAACCTCCCAGCCCCCGTCCCTTCAAAACCCTCAGATTGTTTTTCAGAGTCCATAGTCTCTCATGGTTCACCTCCCCTTCCAATTTCCCCCAACTCCCTTCTCCACTCTAAGTCCCCATGTCCTCCATGCTATTTGTTGTGCTCCACAAATAAGTGAAACCATATGATAGTTGACTCTCTCTGCTTGACTTATTTCACTCAGCATAATCTCTTCCAGTCCCGTCCATGTTGCTTCAAAAGTTGGGTATTCATCCTTTCTGATGGAGGCATAATACTCTATCCCCAGGGGTACAGGTCTGTGAATCACCAGGTTTACACACTTCACAGCACTCACCAAAGCACATACCCTCCCCAATGTCCATAATCCCACCCCCTTCTCCCAAACCCCCTCCCCCCAGCAACCCTCAGTTTGTTTTGTGAGATTAAAAGTCACTTATGGTTTGTCTCCCTCCCAATCCCATCTTGTTTCATTGATTCTTCTCCTACCCACTTAAGCCCCCATGTTGCATCACCACTTCCTCATATCAGGGAGATCATATGATAGTTGTCTTTCTCTGCTTGACTTATTTCGCTAAGCATGATACGCTCTAGTTCCATCCATGTTGTCGCAAATGGCAAGATTTCATTTCTTTTGATGGCTGCATAGTATTCCATTGTGTATATATACCACATCTTCTTGATCCATTCATCTGTTGATGGACATCTAGGTTCTTTCCATAGTTTGGCTATTGTGGACATTGCTGCTATAAACATTCGGGTGCATGTGCCCCTTTGGATCACTACGTTTGTATCCTTAGGGTAAATACCCAATAGTGCAATTGCTGGGTCATAGGGCAGTTCTATTTTCAACATTTTGAGGAACCTCCATGCTGTTTTCCAGAGTGGCTGCACCAGCTTGCATTCCCACCAACAGTGTAGGAGGGTTCCCCTTTCTCCGCATCCTCGCCAGCATCTGTCATTTCCTGACTTGTTTATTTTAGCCATTCTGACTGGTGTGAGGTGATATCTCATTGTGGTTTTGATTTGTATTTCCCTGATGCCGAGTGATATGGAGCACTTTTTCATGTGTCTGTTGGCCATCTGGATGTCTTCTTTGCAGAAATGTCTGTTCATGTCCTCTGCCCATTTCTTGATTGGATTATTTGTTCTTTGGGTGTTGAGTTTGCTAAGTTCTTTATAGATTCTGGACACTAGTCCTTTATCTGATATGTCGTTTGCAAATATCTTCTCCCATTCTGTCAGTTGTCTTTTGATTTTGTTAACTGTTTCCTTTGCTGTGCAAAAGCTTTTGATCTTGATGAAATCCCAATAGTTCATTTTTGCCCTTGCTTCCCTTGCCTTTTGCGTTGTTCCTAGGAAGATGTTGCTGCGGTTGAGGTCAAAGAGGTTGCTGCCCGTGTTCTCCTCAAGGATTTTGATGGATTCCTTTCGCACATTGAGGTCCTTCATCCATTTTGAGTCTATTTTTGTGTGTGGTGTAAGGAAATGGTCCAATTTCATTTTTCTGCATGTGGCTGTCCAATTTTCCCAGCACCATTTATTGAAGAGGCTGTCTTTTTGCCATTGGACATTCTTTCCTGCTTTGTCGAAGATTAGTTGACCATAGTGTTGAGGGTCTATTTCTGGGCTCTCTATTCTGTTCCATTGATCTATGTGTCTGTTTTTGTGCCAGTACCATGCTGTCTTGATGACAACAGCTTTGTAATAGAGCTTGAAGTCCGGAATTGTGATGCCACCAACGTTGGCTTTCTTTTTCAATATCCCTTTGGCTATTCGAGGTCTTTTCTGGTTCCATATAAATTTTAGGATTATTTGTTCCATTTCTTTGAAAAAGATGGATGGTACTTTGATAGGAATTGCATTAAATGTGTAGATTGCTTTAGGTAGCATAGACATTTTCACAATATTTATTCTTCCAATCCAGGAGCATGGAACATTTTTCCATTTCTTTGTGTCTTCCTCAATTTCTTTCATGAGTACTTTATAGTTTTCTGAGTATAGATTCTGTGTCTCTTTGGTTAGGTTTATTCCTAGGTATCTTATGGTTTTGGGTGCAATTGTAAACGGGATTGACTCCTTAATTTCTCTTTCTTCTGTCTTGCTGTTGGTGTAGAGAAATGCAACTGATTTCTGTGCATTGATTTTATATCCTGACACTTTACTGAATTCCTGTATAAGTTCTAGCAGTTTTGGAGTGGAGTCTTTTGGGTTTTCCACATATAGTATCATATCATCTGCGAAGAGTGATAATTTGACTTCTTCTTTGCTGATTTGGATGCCTTTAATTTCCTTTTGTTGTCTGATTGCTGAGGCTAGGACCTCTAGTACTATGTTGAATAGCAGTGGTGATAATGGACATCCCTGCCGTGTTCCTGACCTTAGCGGAAAAGCTTTCAGTTTTTCTCCATTGAGAATGATATTTGCGGTGGGTTTTTCATAGATGGCTTTGATGATATTGAGGTATGTGCCCTCTATCCCTACACTTTGAAGAGTTTTGATCAGGAAGGGATGCTGTACTTTATCAAATGCTTTTTCAGCATCTATTGAGAGTATCATATGGTTCTTGTTCTTTCTTTTATTGATGTGTTGTATCACATTGACTGATTTGCGGATGTTGAACCAACCTTGCAGCCCTGGAATAAATCCCACTTGGTCGTGGTGAATAATCTTTTTAATGTACTGTTGAATCCTATTGGCTAGTATTTTGTTGAGTATTTTCGCATCTGTGTTCATCAAGGATATCGGTCTATAGCTCTCTTTTTTGGTGGGATCCTTGTCTGGTTTTAGGATCAAGGTGATGCTGGCCTCATAAAATGAGTTTGGAAGTTTTCCTTCCATTTCTATTTTTTGGAACAGTTTCAGGAGAATAGGAATTAGTTCTTCTTTAAATGTTTGGTAGAATTCCCCCGGGAAGCCGTCTGGCCCTGGGCTTTTGTTTGTTTGGAGATTTTTAATGACTGTTTCAATCTCCTTACTGGTTATGGGTCTGTTCAGGCTTTCTATTTCTTCCTGGTTCAGTTGTGGTAGTTTATATGTTTCTAGGAATGCATCCATTTCTTCCAGATTGTCAAATTTATTGGCGTAGAGTTGCTCATAGTATGTTCTTATAATAGTTTGTATTTCTTTGGTGTTAGTTGTGATCTCTCCTCTTTCATTCATGATTTTATTTATTTGGGTCCTTTCTCTTTTCTTTTTGATGAGTCGGGCCAGGGGTTTATCAATTTTATTAATTCTTTCAAAGAACCAGCTCCTAGTTTCGTTGATTTGTTCTATTGTTTTTTTGGTTTCTATTTCATTGATTTCTGCTCTGATCTTTATGATTTCTCTTCTCCTGCTGGGCTTAGGGTTTCTTTCTTGTTCTTTCTCCAGCTCCTTTAAGTGTAGGGTTAGGTTGTGTACCTGAGACCTTTCTTGTTTCTTGAGAAAGGCTTGTACCGCTATATATTTTCCTCTCAGGACTGCCTTTGTTGTGTCCCACAGATTTTGAACCGTTGTATTTTCATTATCATTTGTTTCCATGATTTTTTTCAATTCTTCTTTAATTTCCCAGTTGACCCATTCATTCTTTAGAAGGATGCTGTTTAGTCTCCATGTATTTGGGTTCTTTCCAAACTTCCTTTTGTGGTTGAGTTCTAGCTTTAGAGCATTGTGGTCTGAAAATATGCAGGGAATGATCCCAATCTTTTGATACCGGTTGAGTCCTGATTTAGGACCGAGGATGTGATCTATTCTGGAGAATGTTCCATGTGCACTAGAGAAGAATGTGTATTCTGTTGCTTTGGGATGAAATATTCTGAATATATCTGTGATGTCCATCTGGTCCAGTGTGTCGTTTAAGGCCTTTATTTCCTTGCTGATCTTTTGCTTGGATGATCTGTCCATTTCAGTGAGGGGAGTGTTAAAGTCCCCTACTATTATTGTATTATTGTTGATGTGTTTCTTTGATTTTGTTATTAATTGGTTTATATAGTTGGCTGCTCCCACGTTGGGGGCATAGATATTTAAAATTGTTAAATCTTCTTGTTGGACAGACCCTTTGAGTATGATATAGTGTCCTTTCTCATCTCTTATTATAGTCTTTGGCTTAAAATCTAATTGATCTGATATAAGGATTGCCACTCCTGCTTTCTTCTGATGTCCATTAGCATGGTAAATTCTTTTCCACCCCCTCACTTTAAATCTGGAGGTGTCTTCGGGCTTAAAATGAGTTTCTTGGAGGCAACATATAGATGGGTTTTGTTTTTTTTATCCATTCTGATACCCTGTGTCTTTTGACAGGGGCATTTAGCCCATTAACATTCAGGGTAACTATTGAGAGATATGAATTTAGTGCCATTGTATTGCCTGTAAGGTGACTGTTACTGTATATGGTCTCTGTTCCTTTCTGATCTACCACTTGTAGGCTCTCTCTTTGCTTAGAGGACCCCTTTCAATATTTCCTGTAGAGCTGGTTTGGTATTTGCAAATTCTTTCAGTTTTTGTTTGTCCTGGAAGCTTTTAATCTCTCCTTCTATTTTCAATGATAGCCTAGCTGGATATAGTATTCTTGGCTGCATGTTTTTCTCGTTTAGTGCTCTGAAAATATCATGCCAGCTCTTTCTGGCCTGCCAGGTCTCTGTGGATAAGTCAGCTGCCAATCTAATATTTTTACCATTGTATGTTACAGACTTCTTTTCCCGGGCTGCTTTCAGGATTTTCTCTTTGTCACTGAGACTTGTAAATTTTACTATTAGGTGACGGGGTGTGGGCCTATTCCTATTGATTTTGAGGGGCGTTCTCTGAACCTCCTGAATTTTGATGCTCGTTCCCTTTGCCATATTGGGGAAATTCTCCCCAATAATTCTCTCCAGTATACCTTCTGCTCCCCTCTCTCTTTCTTCTTCTTCTGGAATCCCAATTATTCTAATATTGTTTCGTCTTATGGTGTCACTTATCTCTCGAATTCTCCCCTCGTGGTCCAGTAGCTGTTTGTCCCTCTTTTGCTCAGCTTCTTTATTCTCTGTCATTTGGTCTTCTATATCACTAATTCTTTCTTCTGCCTCATTTATCCTAGCAGTGAGAGCCTCCATTTTTGATTGCACTTCATTAATAGCTTTTTTGATTTCAACTTGGTTAGATTTTAGTTCTTTTATTTCTCCAGAAAGGGCTTTTATATCTCTCGAGAGGGTTTCTCTAATATCTTCCATGCCTTTTTCAAGCCCGGCTAGAACCTTGAGAATTGTCATTCTGAACTCTAGATCTGACATATTACCAATGTCTGTATTGATTAGGTCCCTAGCCTTCGGTACTGCCTCTTGTTCTTTTTTTTGTGTTGAATTTTTCCGTCTTGTCATTTTGTCCAGATAAGAGTATATGAAGGGGCAAGTAAAATACTAAAAGGGTGGCAACAACCCCAGGAAAAAATGCTTTAACCAAATTAGAAGAGATCCAAAATCGTGAGGGGGGAGATAGGGGATAAAAAGAGGTTCAAAAAGGAAGAAAGAAAAAAGAAAGAAAAAAAAAAAAAGAAAAAAGAAAAGAAAAGAATTTAAAAAAAAAAAAAGGAAAACACCTGAGAAAAATGTAAAAATGAAAAAATATATATATTAGATAAACTAGTAAACAATCGTTAAAAAAGAAAAAGGTAACAGTTAAAAAAAAAAAAAAATTTACCCGAAGGCGAGAAAAGAAAAAAACAAAAAAATGAAAAAGAAAAAAATTGAATTAACTGCAAGACTAAAAAAAAAATCACAGGGAAAAAGCCATGAGTTCCGTGCTTGGCTTTCTCCTCCTCTGGAATTCTGCTGCTCTCCTTGGTATTGAAACCGCACTCCTTGGTAGGTGAACTTGGTCTTGGCTGGATTTCTTGTTGATCTTCTGGGGGAGGGGCCTGGTGTAGTGATTCTCAAGTGTCTTTGCCCCAGGCGGAATTACACCGCCCTTACCCGGGGCCGGGGTGAGTAATCCGCTCGGGTTTGCTTTCAGGAGCTTTTGTTCCCTGAGCGCTTTCCGTAGAGTTCCGGAGGATGGGAATACAAATGGCGGCCTCCTGGTCTCTTGCCCGGAGGAGCCGAGAGCCCAGGGCCGCACTCCTCAGTGCGCCCTCAGAGAACAGCGCCCAGTTACTCCCGTCTGCCTGACCTCCGGCCGCGCTCCGAGCTCTCCGAGCCTGCGACCAGTTCAAGGTAACACCGAGCTGTGAGCTTACTGTCGGCTCTGTCTCTGTAGCCGGCTTTCCCGTTCCAATACCCGCAAGGTCTGCGACACTCAGACACCCCTGATCCTTCTGTGACCCTGCGGGACCTGAGGCCACGCTGAACCTGCGTGGGCTTCGCCCCGGTTTAGCCTCTGGAGTGATGTCCCTCAGCGGAACAGACTTTTAAAAGTCCTGATTTTGTGCGCCGTTGCTCCGCCGCTTGCCGGGAGCCGGCCCCTCCCCCCGGGGTCTATCTTCCCGTCGCTTTGGATTCACTTCTCCGCCGGTCCTACCTTTCAGAAAGTGGTTGTTTTTCTGTTTCCAGAATTGCTGTTCTTCTTCTCTTCGATCTGCCGATGGATTTTCAGGTGTTTGCAATCTTTAGATAAGCTATCTAGCTGATCTCCGGCTAGCTGAAGCAGTCTCAGCCTGCTACTTCTCCGCCATCTTGACTCCTTAAGTAACTCTTTTAAAGAAACTTTCACTATATTTTAAGCAGAGTAAATTTACATATGGTAAAACACTAATCGACAGAGCTTTTTCTTAAAGGTTGAAAATGAAGATTTTCAATATAAAGTCCAACAGTCTTATACATACATTGAAATCACATTCTAACTTGTTCATATAAAAATTCTTATTATTCAGAAATTGTTGGGGAAGTGATTGCATTCATGAAGTTTTAATTCCATAAGCAAAAGATTAACACATATATCCAGGTAAAACTCTTAATGTCTCTAAAATCATGGATGTTTAATGTTTAATTCTAGAGAAATCAAATTAGGAAGCAAAAGACATTCCTACCAGTCCAAATTGCAAAGTGAAGACACAGCTATCCTGATTTGGGTTTGGATGTCACATTTAAATCTTGACTTCTCCTACCCTAATAATCTATTGTTCTCTTTGGTTGGTTCTCCATAAAGTATTATCTTGGAACAAAAGTAAACATACTCTTTATTGTATCATCTAGCAATTGTGCCCCTTAGTATTTAGCCAAAGGAATTAAAAAGCCATGTCTACACAAAAACCTGCTAATAGATATTTACAGTAATTCTATTCATAATTGCCAAAACATGGAAGAAGCCAAAATGTCCTTCAGTAGGTTAATGGATAATTTGTGGCACATCCAGATCATAGAACCTTATTATTCAGTTCCAAAAAGAAATGAGGTTTCAAGTCAGGAAAAGACATGGAGGAAACTTAGATGCATATTACTAAGTAATGCATATTATGCATATTACTAAGTGAAAGGAGGCAATATGAAAAGACTACATACTATATAATGCTAACTATGTAGCATTTTGGAAAAGGCAAAACTATGGAGACAATAAAAGTCAGTGGTTCCCAGTGGCTGGAGGTTGGGGATGAATATGTGGAGCACAGAGAATTTTAAGGAAGTGAAAATATTCTGTAGAGTACTATAATGATGGACAAATGCCCTCATACATTATCCAAACCCCCAAAACGTGTAATACCAAGAGTGAATCCTGATGTAAAATATGAACTTTGAGTGAATATAACTTGTCCTGTAGGTAGATCATTTTTAAAATTCTGGTGGTGGATATTAATAATGGGGTAGTGATTAAAAAGGGGGTAATTAAATGTGTAGGGTATGAGGTAATATGATAAATCTTAATCTTCCTCTCAACTTTTCTATGAACTGAAACTGCTCTAAAAAATTCTTTAAAATGTTATCTTAGACATTCTTCTAGTGATACTTACTGCCAACATATATACCATGTTAAAATATCCACTTGAACAAGGACACTCATCCCTCCTTTTCTTAAACTATCCCCCAGCTAGCTTAAATACCAATTGCTTTTTAGTTAGTTCTATACTCTCAGATTTCACATCTGTTCTACCTTAGTTTATGTCTACATTTTACTTACATATTTCTTCCTGCCCCAGAGTTTTGAGCATTCTGGGTATTATTCTTCTTTAATATCAAAACTACAACTTTCCATTTCTCAAGACACAAACTAAGAAAATATACCCAACTGACAAGTCCCTAATCAATTCCATTTTCTCAAAATGCCTTCATATCTTTCATTAATCTGCATAATCTCTTATAATTAAGCATTTACTTCATGTGTCCTCTTATTTCTTTTCTATGCTCAACATTATGCTCTACTCCAAACTGCAATTACAGTTTTTCTTAAGGTTTCTTAATTCCTCTTTGTGTCTGGATATCTCTTACATGCTGAATCCTTTTTAGATTTTCAATTTAAATTACATAGAGTAGAAAAAAAGGTAATCACTCTCTTCTTTCAGATTTTGAATTTACTGAAGACGATGACCCAGTGTAAAATCTGTTCACTTTTGTATATTTAAACTTTCATCATCTGCATTCAAGTTACCGTCTATTAGGACTATTACAATAATCATAATAATATCTTAACTAGTCTCCATACTTTATTTCCTGACTGGTCTCCTTCTGTCCTGCAGGATATTATTCATTCTTTATCAATAGTAGAAACTGATTGACTGGTTGGCTTATTGTTTATTCATTCATTCATTTATAAAACTCATCCTAATTTCCTCTCTGTATCATTTCTTTTCTTTCAGCAAACAAACTTTATTTGAACCTTAAAACCTTCAGTGTCTTTTTATTAAATATATGGGCAACCCTCAAATACTTTCCTAGATCTAGAATTCTGTGCTCAATATGATTTCTTACTAATATCTATAGATTCACCTTGTGCCAATCTCTCCCTTATTTGCTATACCCCAACCCCACTTGGTTTATTTATGTTCCTCACACATGTGAACCTCTTCCATGCTTGGAACTTTGCCTCTGCTACTTCCTTTACCTTTCCCTCTGTCTTCATGTGACTGGCTCTTCTCAATCTTCAAAGCTCAAATTAAGTATCGTCTTCTAGACATTCATATATGTGGAAACCTTGAATAATCATCACACATTATTCTCTATCAAACCATTTTTTAAATTTAGTCTCCTTCAGATCTTTTTGATTGTTGTTTCTTTCTCTAGATCTTTATGATGTGTATTTATTGATAACTTCATTTAATTAAAAGTTTAATATTTTCCCCCTTTATTCTAAGTTCTTTAAGGACAGGGGTTTACCTGTATCAAAAAGCCCATGATAATATATTTAACATGGTAGACATACTTAGCACATATTAAGTATGTTAGGTGAATAAATCAACAAATAAATGAATCAATAGGTAAACGGCTTACAACGTCTCATCATTGAGTACTTCAGATACAACTTTCCCTTAAACTCTAATTTTTTTAAACTTTTATCTTCTAGACATAAGAAAAGTAAATGAACTGGATCTGTTTCATTTGATTTTATATGCATACAAGAAGTTAAAAAAATGATATATATTTACGTGTAATATACTTCCCCCATAATATATCAGGACATCTTATTTTAATAAAGTTCTTATAAATATACAGCTATATTTGAAATCCTAAGTCCCTACTAAGTATACCACAATGTGAAACAAATCCAATTTGCTATCAATATTCCATACTTAATTGTTTAGATACATATTCTTCTTCAGTTTTAAACTAGAGAAACATGTAATACATATTTGCTTTAACTTCATTTATGCTTTAAGTTGTCCCTCCCCTGTCCAACTAAGACATGGAATAGTGCAGTTTTAATAGGTATAATATTTGTTGAAAAAATCATTCACTTGTTGCAAAAAATTACAAAATTTTAATTTCAAAGTAATCCATATAAGCAGCATGATTTAAAAGGATATGTGAGGACACTACTGGGTGGCTCAGTGGGTTAAGCCTCTGCCTTCGGCTCAGATCATGATCTCAGGGTTCTGGGATCGAGCCCCGCATAGGGATTTCTGCTCAGCAGGGAGCCTGCTTCCCCCCTCTCTCTCTGCCTGCATCTCTGCCTACTTGTGATCTATCAAATAAATAAATAAAATCTTTAAAAAAAAAAGATATGTGAATTTGATACCAATACTAATTATTTCTAACTTTTATATATTTAGATAACTTTATTGAATTTTTAGAATCATTTTTGTTACATTGATTAATAATAAGTTATTGGAAATGTAAAAATAATTTATGCAAAAGACATTTTTAAAAATGTTCATCTTAAACAAATGTTAGCTTAAAATAGTATATCATAGTTTATGTATTAATAGATGACATAAAAAAGGAGTACTAATATCATTAAACACTCATCCCAGGAATTTGTTTCTTACTTCAGTACTTTCTATATGATTGGAAGGATCCATGGAAATTATAAATGAGTTCTCCATTTTTTTTTTATGTTTCTAACAAACTGGAAATATCAAATTAGAATTCAGTCTTTTTTCTCCCCATGACTCTTAGTATCAAGTTTCCATTTCAACAACCAATGCATTTGTCTAAACCTCCAGGGTGCCTACCTCTAAGAGAAGGTGGAAGCACACACACACTAACTTTTATGTCATCTTGTCATGCTGTGGTATCTCAAGGTGCTCTGCAATAACATTAAACTTAAAAAAGTTATCTCTACTGCTGAGTTAATTAGTTAAAATCAGATAAGTGGCAATGACAACAAAAACATCTTACATTCAGGCTTAAACCTGGAGTCAGTATCAATAGATGTAGAGGAGTTTCTTGAAGCAGGTGCCTTGTAGCTCAAAAAGGGACCACCCACAGAGATATATTTCAACAGGGAAGATGTAAGGAAACCTGGTTTAGTTGACTTCAACTTCTGAGCTGTGAAAAGAATCCCCAGCCCAAGAAGGTAAGTCTTTATTTTTGATGAGCATTGTGAGTTAAAGTTACTTTAGTGGTGTAACATGAAGTCTGACAAGTGCCACTCGGGAGAGGGTGGGTAGTCTTACATCCACTGATGTAAATTTTGGATAGTTGGCAGCGGCTATGTTTTAACTCAGTCATAGTCCATTAAATAAATGTAAGGTGATCCATGAAGGATATGTCAGGTGTTTAATACCTTGTAAAAAATAGCCAAGATACCCTCTGAAACCATACCAAGAAAAGAGGATGCTCTTTCATTCCAGCTACAAGCAGATATAATCAATAGATTGAGATCAATAAAGCATTAATCTATATTAGATTACTACTATTAAACACTCTAGGAAGCTGTAGGGCACATTCAAGGAAGAAAATCTCAGAAAGAGCATTAAACACTTGTACAATCTCACTAAAATTCTGCAAATTCTGGAGTGATATCAAAATGATGACATAGATCAATCCCAACTCTAGTCTCCCTCACAAGAAGACCAGCTAGCAAGTGTACATAGACAAGACAACACTGTAAAAATCCTGGAACACAGAGGTGAGGCAAAAGCACCCCCTGGACCAAGAAAGGACCACATTAGAAGGATAAGAGGATCAACTATACGAGGATACCCCTCCCCCACGCCAGCACAGCACCACACAAAGAGGGACCACTGAGCCTGTGGTCTCTCCAGTGGGCAAATAACTCAAAAGTAAATATCCAGTTCCCCCAGCATTATGGGTTACCTCCTAAGAGGCCCACTTTAGTATTTCCTCACAGGGATTGCAAGGGGAATCACTGGGGCTTGACCACTGAAAATCATATTGTGATGTAGAAGATGGGTAACAAGTTCTTGGATCTTGGCATACAAAATTTCCACATGCTGGAACACCTAAGTAGAAATCCCAATAATTGGCTTTGTGTATCTGTACAGACAAGACAGTGGGGCCACCTTGCTAATGGACTCAACACATAGTTCTGCCTGATTTGGGACACTAGCAGTGAGTCTTGCTGGCCTTGGAACCTGTTCTGTCACTCACCCTGGATAGTGGGATTAATTTATAGCTGTACCTACTGCTGAGTGTTGTTCCCAGCCCCACCTAACAAGGAAATATGACTAGAACACCCAAAGAGCTGTGTAGCTCAGCAGCACTGAGCAGAAAGCCCAGCTAACAGCTATGACCCTTTTGTAAGCCATGCCAACAAGGAGTCTGGTACATAGTTCTAATTTTGGACCTCAAATAAAGAGGCTTACTTGCCTGGAAGCCTATTCCACTACCCCACAAAGGCATGGAAGATAATTCAGGTTCCTGCCTACTGTTCAGTGTAGTCCCCAACCCTGCTTATATAAAATGAAACCTGAGCAGGGAACCTGAGAAACTAGATAACCCAACAATACCCAAGTACAGACCTGGGCCAGCAACTCTGCCTGTCTATGGTTAGGCTGACAGCTCCATTGGGGCAGGGAGTTTGATGTGCTGTTCTACTTGATTTGTTCCCCCAAACAGTGACTTTGCTGGCCTTGGGGTATATTCTGTAGCTCCACCAAGGCTAGAAATTTGTAGCCCTGTCCACTATTGAATTAGGCCTTCAGTCCTGACCAAGAAACCTAATCAGATGCATAGAAAACTGTCTAGCCTATCCTACAGCACCCACATAGTGGCATTTGATTTGAGATTGCAGCCACAGACAGCTATCTGCAGAGTAAACCTGGTAGCTCCAGATGACCATAGAACTCAATGTACAGTTCTGCCTGAAGAAGGTCTCCAAACAATGAGCTGTTCTGGCCTTGGAATCTGTTCTGCTGCCCCTCACAGTCAGGGAAGCTAATTTATATCCATGTCTATTATTGAGTATGGTACCCAGTCTCACTCAACTAGGAAATCTGACCAGGAAATCCAGACAGCCACAGAGCATATCCTAGAGTCACACCTGGAAAGGAAGTGAAGGAATAGTCCTGTCCAGTTATTCCCAACCAGCTGCATTTCTCCATGACCTCAGAGCTCAGAGAATGGCCTCACCAAAAACAGTTCCCAAAGCAGGTCTTAACCAGCCTAAAGAATGTATCAGCTGACCTTTCCAAACATCGAGCTGATCTGACTGGTGAAGGGCTTTCTCTGGCAATGCAAACATGTAAAATATGGAAGAGGAGACCCCTTACTCAAATGCATAGATACCAATATAAGGAATCAAGGATCACAAAAAAATCAAGTAAACATGACACCACCAAAGGAAACTAATAAAACATAACTGATCCTAAAGAAATGAAGATCTATGAACTGTCTAGTAAAGAATTCAAAATAGCTCTCTTTACATAGTATAGTGAACTATGAGAATACAGATAGATAACTAAATGAAATTAGAAAACAATGAAAAACCATCAATAAGAAAAAACAAAAACAAAAACGAAAACAGAAATCCTAGAGCTGAAGAATTCAATACTGAGAAAAAAAAAAAAAAATCAATAGAAAGCTTCAATAGCAGATCAACCAAGCAGAAGTAAGAATCAGTGAAACAGAGATAGGGCATTTGAAATCAATAAAACAGAGGAGCCAAAAAAAAAAAAAAAAAGTGTGAAGAAAGCCTACAGAACTCCTGGGACACCATCAAGGAAACAATATTTAAAGTATAGGAAAAGTATACAATATTTAGTATACACTATTTAAAGAATAGGAATTTAAAGTATAGGAAAAAGAGTAAAAGATACGGCCAGAAAGTATACTTCAGGCAATAATGGTTGAAAACTTCCCAATTCTGGGTGATAGATTGATATCAGATTCATGAGGCCCAAAAGATCCCAAACAGGTTGAACCAACAAAGGGATATATTGAGACATAATATAATTAAACTCAAAAGTCAAAGAGAGAGAGAGAATTTTGGAAGCAGCAAGAGAAAAGTGACATGTCACAAACAAGTGGACTACAGATGGATTTCTCAAGAGGTATTTTTCAGTCCAGGAGAGAATGGGATAATGTATTTAAAATACTGAAGGAAAAAAATCTGTCAATTAAGAACACTATACGTGACAAAGTGGTCCTTCAGAGATGAAGAAGAAATAAAGATTTTCTTGAATAAGGAAAAGTTGAGAGAATACATCATCACTGGATGATCACTAGACCTACTTTATAAGAAACAGTAAAGGGAGTTCTTCAAGTGGAAATAAAAGAATGCTAATTAACATATTGAAAACAGATAAGTGGAGGTGTAAAACTCACTGGTAATTATAAATATATTTTATCATATTATAAAAGGAGTGGGGCATAATTCACTTGCAACTACAGTTTAAAAGTTAAAAAATAAACCAATTTAACTATAATAATTTATTTTTGGATACACAATGTAAAAATGTAAGTTGTAAAATTAGTAACCTGAAATGTGAGGGGAGTAAAAGTGTAAATTTTACATATCCTATTAAAGTTAAGATATTACGTGCTTAAAAGTACAGTGTTGAATATATAAGATATCTTATGTAAGCCTTAGGGGGAATCAGGGGTAACCACAGGAAAAACCTGTAGTAGATAAATAAAAGATTATAAAAAATAAGTCAAAATATACCACAAAATTCAAATTACAAAAGACAGCAAAATAAACAAGAAACAATTGATCTGCAAAATAGTCAGAAAGCAATGAACAGTGTCAGAAAACAGTGGCATTAGTAAGTCCTTACCTAACATTTTAACAATAATTACTTTAAATGTAAATGCATTAAGTTCACCAACAGATATAAAGTAGCTGAATGTATATAAAAAATAATCTAACAACATCCTACCTATAAAAGACCTCAATTTTAAGGATAAACACCTGAAAAGTGATGGGATAGAAAAAAAATACATCAAGCAAATAGTAAACAAAAGAGAGCAGGAGTAGCTATACTTACATCAGACAAAATATACTTTAAGCTAAAAATGATCAAAAGGGACAAAGATTATTATAAAATAATAAAGTAGCCAATCCATCAAGAAGATATAACAATTATAAATATTTATGTACCCAATATCAGACCACTTTAATATATAATGCAAATATATACTAACAACTAAATGGAGAAATAAACAGCAATAAAATAATTGTTAGGGACTTTAATATCTCATTCTCAACAATGGATAGATATCTAGACAGAGAATCAACAAGGAAAGAATGGATTTGAACAACACTAGAGAACAAGCAGACCTAAGAGATATATACAGAATATTCCATCTAACAACAGCAGAATACACATTCCTTTCAAGGGGACATGGAACATTTCCTAGGATATATCATGCATTAGGTCACAAAATAAGTAAATTTATGAAGACTGAAATCATTGCAAATACCTTTTATGACTATAATGGTAAAAAACTAGAGATCAACAATAGGAGAAAAACTGGAAAATTTACAAATATACAGAAATTAATTAACAATGCACTTAAAAAAAAAAAAGATTTTATTTATTTATTTGACAGACAGAGATCACAAGTAGACAGAGAGGCAGGCAGAGAGGGGGAAGAAGGTTCCCTGCAGAGCAGAGAGCCCGATGCCGGCCTCGATCCCAGGACTGTGGGATCACAACCTGAGCTGAAGGCAGAGACTTTAACCCACTAAGCCACCTGGGTGTCCCAACAAAGCACTCTTGAACAGCCAATGGAACAAAGAAAAAAATTAAGAGAGAAATAATGTAACTTGATGCAATGAAAATGGAAACACAACTAATCAAAACATATGGGATGCAGCAAAAGTAGTTCTAAGAGATAAATGTATCGCTATAAACACATATATCAAAAAATAGACTTCAAATTAAAACGACTAACTTTATGTCAAAAGGAACCCAAAAAAAAGAAAAAAAGAAGAAGAAGAAGAATAAACTAAGCCAAAGTTACTAGAAGGAAGAAAATAATAAAGATTAGAGCAGAAATACATGATCTAGAGTTCAGAGAAACAATCATCAAACCTAAGAATTGGTTCTTTTTGAAAATATAAACAAAATTGACAAAACATTTGTGAGACTAATCAAAAAAAAAAAAAAAAAAAAGGAAGAGGACCAAAATTTTTAAAATTATAAATGAGAGAAGACATTACAACTGATAACACCCAGACACAAAGGATTACCAGAGACTATCATGAATAACTATATGCCAACAAACAGGACAATCTAGAAGAAATGCATTCATGACTAGTAACATATAATCTACCTGTGGAGAGCCATCCAGCAGATGCAAGGAGTCACGTAGACGAAAATGCCTGAAGGTTGAGGAAGTGAGAATGATTGGCTAGTTAGGGTATGGGTGCGCTCGTGGCTGACACATGAACAGCACCAGGAGCCAAGAGAGAAATGCATGATTACTGCTTGAAAACAATAGAGCCCTCTGTGGTTACGTAAGGGTCCACGAGGAGACTGCGTGCACGGGGCAGTGATTGGATAGTCAGGCTGGACCGCCTACATGTATATATTGCCAGAACTTGCTTGTAGAGAGAAGAGAACAAAGGGAGAACAAAGAGACGCTAATAAAGAAGTTTGCTCCTCATCACGTTTGCGGGTCGTTCTTGCTGGCGAGAGCGACATCTACCAAGACTAAATCAAGAAGAAATAAGAAGTATAAACAGGCCAATAACAAATTAGATTGAATCACAATCAAAACCCTCCCAATAATTATAACAAAAAAAGGCTCAGGACTAGATGTCTTCACTGGTGAATTTTACCAAATGTGTAAAAAAGAATTAATGTCAATTCTTCTCAAATTCTTAAAAAGAAATCAAAGAGACTGTAAAACTCACAATCACATTTTACAAAGCCAGCATTATCCTCATATAAAGGAGGATAAGGACAGGATAAAAAATAAAATTACAGGTCAATATGCTGATGAATATAAATGCAAAAAATTCTCTACAAAATAGGGGTAAACCAAATTTATCTGCACATTAAAATGATCATACACCATGATCAAATGGAATTTATCCCTCATATGCAAGGACAGTTTAACACATGTGAATAATTCAGTGAGCTATATCACATTAGTGGAATGAAAAATAAAAATCAAATGAACATCTCAACAGATGAAGAAAAAGTATTTGACCAAATTCAACATTCATGATGAAAAAACTTTCAACAAACAGGGTATACTAGGAATGTACTGCAACATAATAAAGGCCATATATGATGAGGCCACAGTTAACTCCATACTCTATGGTAAAAGATTGAAAGCTTTTCTCCTATGACCAGGAACAAGGGCACCGACTCCCAGTACTCCTATTCAGTGTAGTGCTGGAAGACCTATCCAAAGTAGTCAGGCAAGAAATAACATAACATAACATAGCATAATATAGCATAGCATAATATAGCATAGCATAGCATAGCATAACATATAAATACAATAAAATGCATCAGAATTGGAAAGGAAGAAGTACAATAGTCTCTATTTGTAGATGATATAATTTTATGTATAGGAAATCTTAAAGACTCCACAAGACACACACACACACACACACACACACACACACACAGACCCCTGTTAGAACTAATCAACAAATTCAGTAAATTTGTAGGATACAAAGTCAACATAAAAAAATTAGTAGTGTTTCTATACACTAAGAACAAATTATCTGAAAAAGAATTAAAGGAAACAATCCCATTTACAAAAGTACCAAAACCAGTAAAACATAATAGGAAACAATTTAAATAAGGAGGTACAAGTTCTCTACATTAAAAACTATAATACATTGATGCAAGAAACTAAAGACATAAATAAATGGAAAAAATACTCTTTGTTCATGGATTTGAAAAATTAACATGGTTAAAATGTCCATACAACTCAAAGCCGTATATAGATTTTCTGTAATCCTTATCAAGTTTCCAACGTATTTTTTAAAGAAGCAGAAAAAAGAATCCTAAAATCTGTATGGAACCACAAAAGATCCTTAATAACCACAATAATATTGGGGAAGAAGAACAAAGCTGAAGGCACTCCACTTCCTGATTTCAAACTGTATTACAAAGTTATACTAATCAAAATAATATGGTACTGTAATAAAAACAGGCACATAGACCGTTAAAACAGAATTGAGAACTCAGAAATAAACTCTTGGCTAAACAGTCAACTGATATTTAAAAAGAGCACAGAGACTATTAAAAAAAAAAAAGACAATTTCTTTAGTACATAGTGCTGTGAAAATCAGACATTCATATGCAAAAGAATGAAACTAGATCTCTACTTTAGACCATTCACAAAAATTAACTCAAATTGAATTAAAACGTTAGATGTAAGGAATGAAACCATAAAATTTCTAAAGTAAAAGGCAGTGAAAAACTTCTTGACGTGAGTTTTGGCAATGAAGTTTTTTTTTACATGTGACACTAAAACACAAGCAACAAAATAAAAAAAAAAAAGTAGAATTAAATCAAACTAAAAAACTTCCTCACAGTAAAAGAAACAATCAGAAAAAAGAAAAGGCAACTTATAGAATAAGAGAAGGTATTTGCAAACTATATTCTGATGAAGCATTAATATCCAAAGTATGTAAGGAACTCATACAACTCAATAGCACAATAAATAAATAAACCAGTTAAAAAATGGGCAAAGGACCCAAAGAGACATTTTTGCAAAGAGGATATTCAAACGGCCATAAGCACATGATAAATCATTCAACGTCACTAATCATTACAGAAATGAAAATCAAAACCGCAGTGAAACATTATCTCACATCTGTTAGAATGGCTATCATCAAAAAGGCAAGAGATGACAAATGCTGGCAAGAATGTGGAGAAAAGGGAATCTTTGTACACTGTTGGTGGGGATATATATTGACACAGACGGTCTGGAAAACGGTATGGAGGTTTCCCAAAAATTAAAAATAAAATTACCACATGATCCAGAAATTTCACTTCTGCAAATATAGCCAAGGGAAACGAAAGCACTAATTTGAAAAGATGTCTGTACCCCATGCTAATATAGAATTTTTTTTGTGATAGCTAAGACACGGAAATAACCTAAGTATCCAACAATTGATGAATGAATAAAGGAACTATGATGTGTAGATATACGATAGTATAAAATTTAGCCATAAAAATAAGGAAACCCTGTCATTTGTGACAATATGGATATACGTTCAGGGCATTATGCTAATTGAAATAAGTCAGACAGAAAGAAATATACTGGATGATTTTATTTCTATATGCACTGACAAAATCAAACTCAGAAACAGATTAGTTCTGTGGTTGATCAAAACACATAAACCTCCAGTTTTATGAGAAATAATTTTTTGGGATGCAATGTACATTATAACTAAAGCTAACAATACTATTCTCTATACTTGAAAGACAGTAGATCATAAAATTTTTCAACATAAGGAAAAACTTTTATAACTTTGTGAAGTGATATATTTTAACGAAACTTGTGATAATATGATATATACATATATCAAATCAAAATGTTGCATATCCTGGGGCAGCTGGGTGGCTCAGTGGGTTAAGCCTCTGCCTTCAGCTCAGGACATGATCTCAGGGTTGGGATCAAGCCCCGCATCGGGCTCTCTGCTCAGCAGAGACCCTGCTTCCCTCTCCCTCTGCCTGCCTCTCTGCTTACTTGTGATCTCTCTCTCTCTGTCTGTCAAATAAATAAATAAAATCTTAAAAAAAAAATGTTGCACACCTTAAACTTAAGCAATGTCAATACACGCAATCAGTAAAACTGGGGAAAAAATCCACAAGTTCTTACTCTCATATAGGCCTTGGAAAATTATAATTTTGATATTTTTTATTTCAAATTCTTCAGTGGTAAGTTGTATTTTTGTTCAAATTATTTACTTCTTTTCTCTTTGGAAATATTAGATTACACATCAACACCAGACCTTGACAATTTCTTGCCAGTAATAGTGAGCTGAAGAGATGAGGGCCACTTTCAACCAAAGTTTTAAAAATTATCACATGGTGTCATCGTGCTCTTGTTCCCTTTCCTCTGAGGTTTAAAAATGATCCAGCTAGGGGATGTGCCTTTAGTTTGTGTTCAAAAATAAAGATAATGTGGGGGCGCCTGGGTGGCTCAGTGGGTTAAAGCCTCTGCCTTCACTCAGGTCATGATCCCGGGGTCCTGGTATCGAGTCCCACATCGGGCTCTCTGCTCAGCGGGGAGCCTGCTTTCTCCTCTCTCTGCCTGCCTCTCTGCCTACTTGTGATCTCTGTCTGTCAAATAAATAAATAAAAATCTTAAAAAAAAAAAAAAAAGATAATGTGGAACAGAAAGGCAGCCACTCCAAGAAAGACATAAAACATGATGAAATTTTGATCATAGGTTGGGGTTTGGTGGCTACTGCAGCATAACCTAACCAAAATTGATACAAATCTTTCATGCTAAAGCAATGAAACAAACAAGCCAGAAAAACAAACAAGCAGGTAAATAGTTAAGAAGCAGAGTTATACATTATTTAAAAAAAGGAAAGCATTGTTAATGTTTGCAGAAGACTACATAAAACAAGAATTTTAAAGCATAAAGGATTGAAGATATTCCACTGATTGATACTATTTCCTGGATTACAAATCTCACTCAAAATGCCAGAGTTTAAGTTAAAGTTTCCTAAATACTAAAACACACTCTCTTTGAGAAAGGATATAGTTCTAAGGATGAGCATAGTACAGGTGAAAACTTTAAAGAACTTCAGGAAGCAATTATGTACAACTAACGTAAAAAAACATAGAATAATAACTCCACTTACAATTTAGGTCCATAATTGCCTTGTCATAGCATTCAATAAATTCTACAAAGGTAAATGTAATTTTTGATTTTCCAGATTTCATATTTCTTAGCTGCTAAAGGAAGAGAGACAAAGCCAGGGAAGACCACTGTACCCATATTACTGTCTATTCTTTAACTAGCTGTCTCCTTTATCCTTATAGCTCTATGGAGTACTATTTTCTTAAAGACATTGTATTCAAATTAGAGCACCAACATTAATTCTTAACAGTAGAAATTTAAAAGAAATGACTACATATGTATTATTGTGGTATACACAGAATAAAGAAATTATTAAGTAAAGCAATACAGGAAAAGATGAAAGATATTTTTTAGAGAACTACATAGTCAAAATGAAATAATGAAAATATATGGATAATGTTGATCATGGAAGGACCCACCACCAAGTTGTCTGTTCACTTTGATATTGACAAGGTGTAATTTTATAAAACCAAGTTGGAATACAGTATAAAACATGTAAGTTGCTAGCTAAATCATCACCGATTAATCTTCCAAATAGACAAAAATATCTTCAAAGAATTTAAAGACAGAAACTCTTTGAAAAAAAATACAGTAAAATTTGGAAGATATTAATACCAGTGAGTCAACTTTAAGTTTCCTATATATACACACCTTTCCAAGTAAATACATTAGTCAAAAAGATGTAAAAGATTCAAGTGTGCATTAATTCTTCTACTTTGTGCCTGTGCACCTACAGAATAGCTGAAGAGGTCGAAGACAATTTTGCATATAAAAAAATTACTTGAGGGTAAGTGGAAAAAATAAGCATTGCCAATTATTTCCAAAGCATTGTCCTTTTTCCTTTGAGACTGCAAGCTTAGTGGCTGTGTTAATGCACAACTGTACTGTGATTAGTATCAAAATTAGTATCAATTGTTCTATATATCAAGCTAAAAATGATCAAACATGAATAATAATAAATTTATATCCCACAATTCAAAATAATGAATGAGGTTAGTGATAAAGTTGTCAATATACTTCTCCAAAAATTAAGAATATTTTTCCCCTACTAAGTGTAATTTCCCACTATCCAATCGAATGCAATTCAATTTCTCCAAATTTGGACTATCAGAATTGCTAACTTTAATTTTATTATATCCACTTCTTGTATTTTTGAACACTTTATGTGGAGATAAACATTGCCTCAAATAAAAGAAAATGCTAGAAAATAGTGTTTTATACAAAACATGTATGTGTCAGTTCTTGATTTCCTAAAATTTTTCTGAAGTGGCACTGGAGGGAAGAGATTTGAAAATCAGTGAGTAGAGCATTGACAGAATTTAATTTAGAAAAATTTAAGTAACAATAATAATTAAGGGACTAAAATCATAAAGCCTGAGGCAAATTTGAAAATATGGACCAAAAAAAAGTGGAGTGGGACTCTCACATAATCTTCATAATGGAATGTAAACAATCGACACATGAAAAGAAAACGGTAAACTGCTGCCCTGTAATCCAGGAAGTTTATCAAGGCAAAAAAAAAAATATATATATATATATATATATATATATATATATATATATATATATTTAGTTAAGGCATATGTACATTATAAATTGACCTTATTTTTTATATATAATCATCTATTCTTTAATACACTCACTGACACCTAGTATTTGCCGGATTCTCAGTTTCCCAGTGGGTTTCCATCATTGGTCAAAGACAGGTAAGTACCACTTATTAAAATATTTGTCAGCCATTTATTTGCATGTTTTCTACAGCCACATCTCTAGTACCTATGCATATGGGGTACTCGAATACTTGGAGAAACAATCATTATTTTATTATATTATGTTAATATTTGGTTTGTCTGCCTAATTCATTTATTCATAGATTATCAGAAGTATTAAATTTAGCCATCTTCAATGTTGGTTCCATTTCCCAGAAATCCAATTCCCATAAAAGGAGAAGTTTCCCTTTATATAAACTATTATATATAAAACGGGAAAAGTTATCAGAAAAAAATCATGCCATTTCCATCACAGGAAATAAGTATTACTACATACAACAAATTATGTAACTTCTGAGTAGCTTTTAAGAACCAATATATTTTAATTAAGGTTATATTTTTAGATGTCACATAAAAAGTGATAGAATATATTAATCAGCTTCTAAAAGTCCCATATTAAGATTACAGACAGACTGAATATGAAAGACACTGAAATCCATAGAAGATAAAAAATAAATAAATAAATAAATAAATAAGCAAGCCAGAATGGGAGTAAAAGTTCAAGTAGGAACCCAAAATAGAAATAAATGACCAGGGGATGCTTCCTTTATTTAAACACCTCTTAGCACATTTTTTTTTAAAGTGTGAATATATTTAATCCATTTTGTCAAAGCAACTTTATTTAGCTGGCTGTTTACCTTTCTGCAAAGCCTCATTACCCATAAAAACAAAGAATGAAGTTGATTAATGTGCTCTAAGTGTGATGTTCAAATTGTAATTTTCATATACGTAAATGGATGCTTCTGCAGTATTTTGTTTGATAATTTACAGAGTTAGCACCGTCCAAACCACTAATCAGTTTCCTTTTATGATGACAGCTGCAGAAGATTCTTTTGGAATGCTAATTTTCATTAGTGCTTTCCCTTCCTGCAGACTAGATGCTTGGCTCAGGAGTGATTTCATCCCTGCAAACTAAAGTTTGAGAGCAAAGGCATTTGGGCTATTCATTACTTTTCCAAGGGTGCACAGAGATAGAAAGAATTGCAAATAAAAAATCTAATATTTGGATTTCAAATATGTGGAATGAATTTAAATAATACATATGATACTGAAGGTGAAAAATTTTCACAAAAGAAACTTCTGTTCAGCTTGTTGCTGACTAAATTTGCTGAAGTTGGTATATAAAAAAGAGAAAAAAGTGCTTAAATACAGCAAAATGATATTGTATATCAATTTGAGAAAAATAGAAATACTCATTTTCCTTATTCATTTTCTATTAATTAAATGGTAATATTTTAATTAATTAGTGTTACAGGTAGTTTTCTACCTACAGAAGGGATTTTCTTGTATTTTGTAGATCATTATTAATCATTTTTGGTTTTTCAATAAAATCCTTGATTAAAAAAACAATAAAAATTGCTCACACTCTTTGGATGCTTCTCATGTGCTAGTGGCATCAACTCTAGAAAGGCAGCACATTTCTCTCACTTAAAGAGAGGAAAGGAGGCAGTCCATGTAGGAAGATCCTTAACACCTTCCATGGACACAATCAATCTGTAGCTGCACATGAAAAAATTTCCTTGGGAGAGCTGGGTGGATCAGTTGGTTAAGCATGGGACTCTTGGTTTTGGCTCCTGTCATGATCTCAGGGTTCTGAGACAGGAGTCCCACACTGGGTTCTGAGCTCAATGAGGAACCTCCCTTGCACTCCCCATCTGCCTCACCCTCATGTGCAAGTGCTTGTGCACTCTCTTTCTCTCCTTCTCCCTTGAGCACACACTCTAAAATTAAATAAGTAAATAGATAGATAGATAGATAGATAGATAGATAGATAGACACAATATTTTTTAAAAATAAAGAAGGAAAAAATTTTTCTGAAAACTACCTAAACAAACTTCTACCCAGCAAAGCATACAATGACTACGTTGAGACAAGTAGTAGAGGCAGAGAAGCAGTCTTGCCAAAAAGGCATCCACAGTTCAGAGACCAAGAGTGATCTCATAAACACAGAACTTCTCCCCGAGGAAGCAGGGGTCTGTGCCCTGGATCAGGAACCTAAACCCTTGGGAGCTGCACTGGATAGAGGAGCTCCCAAGTATATGGTTTTAAAAAGCAATAGAGTTTACATCCAGGAGATGCAGAGGGCTAGAGAGAACTGAAAGTCTAACTTAAAATCAGCCTAAAACTAGCTACTACATGGACCAGTGACAGATTTTTTTTTTTTTTTTTAAATCTGGCTCCAGAAACAAAGGCAACAAAACTGAAAAGAAACAAATGGGACGACATAAAACCAAAAAAGCTCTGCACACACAGTGAAGAAAACCATCAACAAAATAAGATGGTAACCTACTGAATGGGATAAAATATTTGCAAATCATGTATCTAAAATCATGGATCAAAATATATTTTAAAAAACTCATACAACTCAATAAAAAACAAGCAATCATATTTAAAAATGGGCAGAGGCTCTGAATAGACATTTTTCCAAAGAATACACAGATGGCCAAGAAGCATATGAAATGGTGCTCAATGTCACTAATCATCAAGGATATGCAAATCAAAACTGCCATGAGATATCACCTCACATCTAATAGTCAGAATGGCTATGATCCAAAAGACCACAGAATAGCAAGTGTTGATGAGAAGAGAGTGGAGAAATGGGAACCTTCTTGCACTTTTGTTAGGCATGTAAATTTGTGCAGGCACTGAGGAAAACAGTGTGGAGAGTCTCCAAAAATTAAAATTGAAAATGGAAATACCATGCAATCTAGTAATTCCATTTCTGGGTTTTAGCTTGAAGAAAATGAAAACACTTATCTGAAGACATATACATCCCTATGATTATTGCAGCATTGTTCATTATAGTCAAACTATGGAAACAAACTAAGCATCCACTGAGAGATGAATGGTTAAAGAAGATGTGTTATAGGGCGCCTGGGTGGCTCAGTGGGTTGGGCCGCTGACTTCGGCTCAGGTCATGATCTCAGGGTCCTGGAATAGAGTCCCGCATCGGGCTCTCTGCTCAGCGGGGAGCCTGCTTCCTCCTCTCTCTCTGCCTGCCTCTCTGCCTACTTGTGATCTCTCTCTGTCAAATAAATAAATAAAATCTTTAAAAAAAAAAAAAAGAAGATGTGGTATATATTTACAATGGAATATTACTCAGCCATAAAAATAAGGAAATTTTGCCATTTGAGACAACATGAATCGACCTTGAAAGTATTATACTAAGTGAAATAAGTGAGACCGAGAAAAACAAATGCTATATGATTTCACTTATATCTGGAATCTAAAACAAAACAAGTGAACAAACAAAACATAAAAAAATAAAACCCATAGATACAGAAAACAGACTGATGGTTGCCAGAGGGGAAGGGTTGAGGGGTGGCTGAAATGGATGAAGGAGATCACAAGGTACAAACTTCAACTTATAAAATAAACAATTCATAGGGATGTGGTGTAGAGATAAAAAACCTGTACAAAGAATGGAGACTACCGTCAATAATATATCACAAATTCAAAAGTCGCCAAGAATGTAAATCTTAAAGTTCTAATGAGGAGGAAAAAAAGTGTTATAAATTTGTATGGTGATAAATGGTAAATAGGCTTAATCTGGTGATCATTTCACAATGTACACAAATGTTGAGTCTTTAGGTAGTACACTTGAAACTAAAGTAACACTACATACCAGTTATATTTCAATAAAAAATGAAAATAAAGATGAGAAAACTGAAGTACAGAATTTTGAAGGAAGTTTCTCAGCCTTACTTAACAAAGCCAGATTTGAGGCCAAACAATTTGGATTCAGAGTTTGGAATCATCATCAGGTATTAATATTAAATTCATAGAAAGAAAGCATATTCATTCAAAACAGACAGTAGGTAGATTAATGCCTTGTCCTACCATGTATGAAGAATAAAGCTTAAACCTAGGTTCTTAATATCCTGCTAACCCAAGTTTTATAGAATTGCTTCCATTTCTCACAGTAACTCCCACTTTGCCTGAATAGCAATATTGGTTTCTGTTAATTTGGAATTTTCATGCTTGGATGATAGTATTAATATTTTATGCCAGTGTAAATGCTAAGTATCCAATCAAAAGGTCTAAATATATTAATGTTCTGCCTCTGTGCATAGGTATGAGGAGATAAGATGAATTATACTGTCTGGGAAATTATTTTTGTACAAATGAGATATATTTTTATTTTAAAAAAACCTGTTTGCATAAAGAAGACTTTTGATCTTTTCTTTCCTCTGAAGACTGAGTAAAATATTTTTTATAACATTAAAACAATAGTCAACCTTGGATTTTCAATCTTGATCTTTCCAGAGATATAAAATATTACTATATGTAAAAGATAACTAGAACTTGCAATATTGTTAAATGTAGATTTCATTTCCTATTTTTGCCTTACATCTAGTACTACAATTTTTAACATTTCCAGAGAATGCTAACCTATAAAAATAAGTAGTTTTCTGAAAAGAAACAAAGGAAATCAAAACTGCTGCTTGGCAAGCCATCATCTGCTTTCTTACCATCCTGTTACTTTCAGCTTTTCTTCTAATAATTAGTAAGATCTAAAGATCTTACACTATCTCCACATCTTCGCCATCCATGTTCTCTTTAACCATCTGCATCATGATTGCCTCTTTTGTCAGACTATTAAACTGACTCTGAGGAATACTGTTCTCTCCCCCTGATGGTTATGCCACTATTTTATCATCTTTCCACGAGAATTCATAAATCCCATCTTGGCTGAAACACAAATTCTTTTGAAAACATATACTTGCAATAATAATGCAATATGGCAAAAATTCTATTTCCTGTCTCATGATGATGAATATGAAGATATCTTTAAATATGCATCCCAGGAAAAAAGTGTATTATGAAAGACATTACCCATAAAAATGAGAAAGACATACAGAAAAGTAGTGTTTCTAAGATTGAAGAAGCTATAATTTAAAAAAAAAAAAATAGTAGACATTCAAAATTTCAACTAACATCTTTCATTTTATAAAAACAAAGAAAGAACTGGTGGTTTTTCAAAAATCCTTAAGCAAACTTCATGAAAAGGTATCATTCTTATTGTTTCATTTCATTTATACAAAATAGATGCTATCACCCAAGTAGAATATGGTAACTTAATTTATGAAAATGTGGGGAGAAAAAGATTAATGGAATTGTAGTGTTATGGTAGCATTCTATAGACACCCACGGAAAGTGTAAATGTTTTCTAATAGACCCATTAGAACATTTTAACATGAATGGCTTTTAGCATAAGTTATCCCTTGGGAATTACTTTCTGATGTATTATGGTGATTTGTATAGACTTTTCTGTTATCACAATGATTGTGGGACACATTGGCACTTAGGAGGGAATGATGGTCTGGATGAGACAGTCCTACACAATAAAGAATTTTCCAATATCCCACACAATATTCTAATATCACACAATATTTACTTAGGTTAAAACCCTATTTACAATTATCTGAAGCTAGATTCTAACCATTTTACATATAAGCATGAAATATTTGTCTTATAAATTTTATATGCATTGAATTTTCCAGGAATGCAAGAATTGTGTAAATTCAGAAAGGACTACATATATTTGGTTTTAATTTTTTCCAAATGTTCATGATTTCAGAAAATCATATTCCCAGTGGCAATGCTACTTGTGGTGTTTGAGTCATTATTAATTTGCTTGTATCAATTTGCATTTGTAGCTGTCAGAAATATGATGCATAAACTGGCTCTTTAATCATATCTTGTAGTGAGGTAATATTTGTATATTTGCATATTGAAATATGTACTATTATATTATACATCTACTTCCTTTCATTTCTCCTTCATACATTTAGGACATTGCACTGATTTTATAAAATTACATGTATAGGTAGATTTTATTATCCATTATTTTTATTGCAGGGATTTTTTTTTTTTAGCTCACTTTACATTTGTTATTAAAAAGATTGTTGGCTCTGATAGGCTGACAATCAAAGAGAGAAGAATGTTCTGAAATAATGAAATACCAACATATTTCTTATTCACAATTTTTTTAAATGGCAAACTAACAAAGTAAGGTATTTTGCGACATTTTTGATATTGTTTTTAGATGTCAGAAGAAAAAACAACATGGCAGACAGTCTTTTATTATTTTCACCTTCATTTTATATTCAGCTACAATATACTGCAGTGATCTTATTACAGAAATGGAGCTTTAAAAAGACCACAGAGTGGCATCAGTTAGAAAGAATCAAAGGATTGCGAGATGGTGCCATAAACAGAATTGAAACAGAAGCTATTCCTACTGATCACAAGATTCAGGAAAAAAAAAATAATAATAAGTAAATAAAAAACAAGGCCCAGGTACAAAATTGATTTAAAAGATAATGATTTAATATTTTAAAGAAAATAAAGAAACAAATAAAGACAGATAAATTTCTCAAAGAAGGGGAAAGAATAGAGTACAATAAAAATAGAAAAAAATAATGAAGGGAAAACCCAATTTATGATATATTCCTCAGAACTCATACATTTATTTAAAGCATTTTTTTTTCTGTAAAAGATACCTGTAGCCTCCTTAAATTAGCTTCAGTAACACATGGGACAAGATACACACATCCTCTAACAATATTAAAACCAGAGTGCAGCAACTCTGCAAGAAATCTAGTCATCTCATTTATTATGATGATTTATTATTCACCAAGCACCAACTCAATGCTTCTTACAACAGAGAAGGAAGCTTTTTTTTTTTTCTATTTCAGATATTTTTAAATATAAATAAAAATAAATGGAAGAAAAGAATTGTCTTGAGTCTGCTACTATACCACTTATCTCTTTTCTCTCGAAATTTATAATAGAAAAAAGCAAACTTAAGCGTCTAAAGAATAAGTGATTAAAACCAAGGAGCAAGGAAATAACATAACAAAGGAAACAGAAAGAATTTAGAGGGAAAAAATGCATGTAAATTCCGAAGTTTCCAATCTGATTTGAATAGTTATTCTTTAGAGTACATGATCACAAATATCAAATACTGAGTTTTTTCTCCATCCTTCTCCATTTTTTATACATAAATTACTTTCTGCTCTGTGTGAACACACATTTGTAGCTTATTCTTAAATTTTTGTAGATCCAAATTTGTCTTTTCTTACTAAGCCTCTTTTATTTTGATATAATCTTCACATCTTCAGCCTTAAATTATCCATAAGTTACATTACATACTCATGCAAACACAAATGCTTACATGTCTGAATTTAAGATCACTGAATTTAAGATCAATAACATCTGAGAATTATTAGGTACTTATCTTCATGGAAAGATACATTGTAATAAGATTATTGAATCAGGACATGGGTAATTTCTAATTATTTAAAAAAATAATATCTCTGCTTTATAACAACATCACTAATAATTTAATGAGAGATTGTTAAATGATAGGTATAATAAAAAATGCTTTCCAGACATTTTTTCATTAAATCCTTGCAGCAATGTCGAGTGATAATTTCCATCACTTAATGGACAAGAAAACTGAGGTGCAATGAAGTAAGAAGTTTCTCATCATCACAGGAACAAAAAGCATTAACCAGGATTCAAAATCATAATTTAAGCCATATTCTTAATTTTTATTCTCTACTTCCTTCTAAGATATTATGCTTAAAATTTACTTTTCTTTTGTTTTTAAGATTTTATTTATTTATTTGACAAACAGAGATCACAAGTAGGCAGAGAGGCAGGCAGAGAGAGAGAGAGAGAGAGAGGAGGAAACAGGCTCCCCGCTGAGCAGAGAGGCCGACATGGGGCTCAATCTCAGGACCCTGAGATCATGACCTGAGCCGAAGGCAGAGGCTTTAACCCACTGAGCCACCCAGGTGCCCTAAAATTTACTTTTCAAATAACTTTTTAAAACACAGAAAAGCACAAAATATTAATGTTACAACAACTCATCACACTCAAGAATTAACCACTATTAAGTATTTATATTAGTTTTTAGTTTTATTCTAAGGAAATATTATATTAGCGAATAAGTTAATGATCTCCTTAATTATTGTTGCCTATCTTCTTCATCTCTTCTCAGTTGTAATCACTTTTATGTGTGACTTCACACCAAATTCATCATACCCTCTATATATAGATATCTATATTTTGTTCTTTCTACGTGTGACACTGAATCCAGTGTTCATACTTCTCATGGTTACTCTTTATTTTCTTAACATTTGAAGAGAGTATCTTTTACAGAAACGAATGAGTTATCTCTAGGAATGTGATCAAAAGCAAGACTGTGTCATGCCAGGTAATAGTATACTTGCAACATCTTTCAGAATAATGGTGGTTTCAGTAGAGATAATGGAAACAAAGGGGCACCTGGGTGGCTAAGTGAGTTGGGCCTCTGCCTTGGGGTTCGAGTCATGATCTCAGGGTCCTGGGATTGAGCCCTGCATTGGGTTCTCTGCTCTGCGGGGAGCCTGCTTTTCCTCTCTCTCTCTCTCTGCCTGCCTCTCTCTCTACTTGTGGTCTCTGTCTGTCAAATAAATAAATAAAATCTTTAAAAGAAAAATAATGGGAAGAAACAAATTACTCATCTAGACAAGGTAAATTAAGTGTGCTTCCGTGATACTCTCCATTCAAAATTTTCAATATATTGCTCATCTCTTCTTAGAACTGTATGAATGTATGGACTTATCAAACTCTTACCAAATTCCATTGTATAAACCACCATAGTTAATAAAAGCAAATGCACAAATCAAGCTTATACAATACTGTTTATCCCACTGATTTTCTCAAAAATGGCAAAGATGAAACTTTATCATTAGAATCTGGTAAGGCCTAATATTTTATACGACCTCTCCATGATCTAAGTAAGAGAGGCTTCACCAGAACACAAGAGAAAGGAGAATAAAAAGATCATAGGGTCTGTATCATCTGAAAGCAAGTGGCATGTCAGTTCAAAATGAACTATTTCTGTTCAACATTTTTCCCATTTAATCACAGCATTTTTTTTCTCTACTTTTCAGTGCTCTTCTAAGTAGAACTACATGAGCAAACTTTCAATAGATAAGACTCTGTCTTCCTTGTTTCTGGATAGCTCAAGAAATGTCTTCTGACAATAATCTATAAATGACGGTACTACTACTACCTATGGAACTATTTAAACAATGGTTTCATTACCCCTTGGCAATATTGATGCTTTAAAGAAGGGCTTAGTAGTGCTCAGGACTGAGATATTTGATCTTGTATAAGGATTGGACCCTCTCCTGGCAGATTTTAACATAGCTACTCCTACAAATGGGAAAGCCTGTGAACTCAGAGAAATGAAAAATATAAGTCTTGGAAAAGGCTTTGGGGACATGGTGCCTATTGATATATAAAAAGTCATAAAACACAAAGCAAATGATATAATTTCAATTTGAGGAGCCCCCAATGCAATTCTACATGCACAAAGCAATTACAACACATGTGCAATGATATAATACTGTAGACCATACTGTGGTAGAAACGTTATTTTTTAATCCATGTATTGAAATTGTGTAACAACTTTAGGCCTCATTTTTCTTGTAATACAAATGGAGCTAATACAACTTGTCATCTACCTCATAAGGAATATTATGAGGATTCATGAGATCATTAAATGAAGAGTCTCCAAGTGCTTAATTTACTCCCTGGCAGGATCTCAGAATTCCATTCACCCTTGCAAAGGAGTAGGGCATATTTGGCCCAGAAAGAGTTAATACACCTGTTACTATACCTGTTAATTTCCTTCTATCCATCTAGAAAATTCTATATTTCCATGTGGTATGTAAATAGGACTATTTATATAATGTATTATGAGATCCTTATGGTAAGAGGCAAAATTGCTTTTTAAGTAAATTAAAACATTACGAGTTTTTTTTCTAGAAATCTCTTTAAATAGCTGTTGTAAAATCATCAGAATGTTCTCGTATTACTCTGCCTCACCCTATAGATAAGTAAGTGTATTTTTAAAGATTCACAGGTATACAAATTAATATACAAATATGTAGCCCATCAGGATTATCATTTAAAAAAAAAATTACACCTGAACAGTTCTTCTGTCTTTTCTTGCTATCAAACCATTCAATTATTCTTTTTAAGTAAACAAGATTTTTAACAAATATCAATTATAAAGGTATTTTTTTTAAATGCAACATTTAAAACCAATTGTTGAATTCCAAGGTAAGGAACAACACAGGCCTTTTCAATAATCTCTAAAATAAACCTGTCACTTTTTTATAAAGTAAGCATCTTGACAACATATAAGCACAGAGATGTTCCAAGATGTTCAAAAGTGATAATTATGAATGTTTAATAAATCCTGCTTTATTGAGCACATATTTGCCACCATGCTAGGAACTTTCACATAAAAGCAATTGGTTCCATGACAGTCAGGCAAGGTGTGGTTCTCAGGAATGTTCCATGCCAGGACACAAGGTCAGTGAGACACCACAGATACTTGTGATGGAAACAAAAGCTGTAAGACCCCAACATCCATGCCCTTATCATAGTGCCATTCTGCTTCTCCCACAAGCATCTAAAAAAAAAAACCCCAAATATTTAAATCTGTCTCAAAACAAAGACGCTTTCTTCACAGACCTGAGAAAGAGTGGCAACTAGTTTTCTCAGGAAAAAGAAAAATTCTTTGTATTTGGTTTTGATAATAGAACTCAATTTAAGAAAAAAAATAAATTAACTCCTGGCGAGAGACTTAAAGCATGGAGCCAAAATGAAGAATAGAAGGAAAACACAGTATTGATATTCAAACAAATAAAAATATTTTATAAGCACATGACAAAAACTTAACCTTAATTGTGCAATTCAGAATAAGACAGTCATCTTCCAATTAAGCAAGTATTTCATAACGTCAATTCACCTATACTGTTGAGGGCTCTATTGAATATCTGGAATAAATACTAATAGGTGAAACTGTAGCTGAAAATAGAATTTTCTCTTTTATCCCAAGGTTTACTATTTTTTAAATTGACTCAATTTCTACTTTCTAAGGCCAGATATAAGACCATATTTTGTATATGAGCATAAACCTAACCAAAGTGGTCTATAATAAGTTTGGAAGTGCCAATATTTACTAACTTACTAATAATAGTTAAACTCCTTTAAAAACACATCAGTTTTTCTGATCATTACCCCCAAATGTAAACACTTGCTTACGGTTTTTATCTCTAGCCATGTACATTCAAAGAAATCAAATGGATTTCTAATTTTGTATAACTCTAATTTATGAGATAGTATGAACTAATAGAAAAGATGCCAATCTTACAATCTCTAGATTCTAACAAAATTTTGCCATTCCTCTAAGGCCTAGTAAAATTCATGATTGTTCTCTTGGAAAAATTCCCATCCAAACAAGGGAAAGGGATGAAATAATGGTCAACCAACTAACCAACCACACAAATGAACAAACAAACAAAAAAAAATTACATTTGCTATATACTTGCAAAAATGTTCAATTATTCTTTAACTTGTAAGCTTCTTCGAATTTCATTTTAGATATGTATTTTTTTAAAAAAACAACTTGATTTATAGTGCATACTTCATTTACCATCTTCAATACTTTTGCTTACCTCATTCAATGTGTTACATAGCCGTTCATAAATAAATTTTATGCTATTATTAAAACAAAATATAAATTTCTGGTGTTTACACCTCTACAATGATAAAAAGGTATTGTGAATAGAAGTGTGCTAATAATACCCAGCTCCTAAGCCATAATAAACAGAAAAAACAGAATCCTCATTCTTTACTTATAACTTGATGCAGCCGCTGCCAGTGGCTCATAGATGCACATAATGAAGCACCACATCATAAGCAAAGTTAAAGAGAGAAAAAGGAAAACTGGGATTCATACTCAAAATGAAACCCTTAAGAACTATATCATAAATCTTTCCCTACCCTTTTTTTTCAACCCCCAGATAAAATCCAGAGTCTTAATATCTACTCCATGACTACAGTGCAGTTTATAGCCATACATATATAATTACTTGATTAATGCTTGTCTTCCCTATTAGATTAGGGCAAGGGTCTATTTTGTCTTTTTCTTGTACTTTCAGTATCTACCAGATCAGCAAGTGCACTATAGGTACTGAATATTCATTAAATAATTTTAAAGTGTAAGAGATACACAAAGAAACATAACTTAATATCATATACCCTTTTAATAGAGTCTATTCTATGGAAAACAGTAATGGAAATTCCTCAGAATATTAAAAATAGAATTACCATATAATCCAGCAATTCCACTAGTGGGTATTTACTCAAAAAATATGAAAACACTAATTTGAAAAGGTTTATGAGTCCCTACGTTTATTATAGCATTATTCAAACAGCCAAGATATAGAAGTAAATCAAATGTCAATCTGCAGATGAATGGCAAATGCAGATGTGGTATATGTATACAATGGAATATTATCCAGCCTCTAAAAGATGAAATCTTGCCATTTGCAACATGGATGATCTAGAGCGTATAATGCTAAGTGGATTAAGTCAGTCACAAAAAGATGATTTCATGCATATGTAGAATTTAAGAAACAAAACAAATGAACAAAGAAAAAAGAGACAAAAAGAAAAGACGCTTAAATACAAAGACCAAATCAATGGTTCCCAGAGGTGAGATAGGTAGGAGAAGGGGTAAAATAGACAAGAAGGATTAAGAGTAGTCTTATCTTGATGAGCACTGAGAAATATATAGAAATGTTGAATCAGGGGCGCCTGGGTGGATCAGTGGTTAAAGCCTCTGTCTTCAGTTCAGGTCATGATCCCAAGGTCCTGGGGTTAAGCGCTGCATCAGGCTCTCTGCTCAGCGGGGAGCCTGTTTCTTCCTCTCTCTCTCTGCCTGCCTCTCTGCCTATTTGTGATCTCTGTCAAATAATTAAATAAAATCTTAAAAAATAAAAATGAAAATTTAAAAAAAGTTGAATCATTATATTGCATACCTGAAACTAATATAACACTATACGTCAATTATACTTAAATTTTTAAAAAGACTAAAAAAGTCTGTTCTATCTAAACAATGAGTAAGAGGGAAAGCAGTATGTAGGTATAAACAGTTCCATCTTCTCTTTCATTTTCATACCAACTTGTATAGAGAAAATTACATTTATTAACTAGAACAGTTTGCTTAGTTATGTTTCTGGCCATGGTTTTGAGGTGTTTCCTCTAAACACCCTTCTGTTTAAATCAAATTCATGTTTGAACATAAACAAGTATTCTAGTATGCCCAAGTATTTTTGTAGTCTAAGAAATGAAATTATACAGAATGCTCAAGGTATATTTCAGTATATATAGTTATTATCCCAAACATACTACTAACATCAACTTTATATCTACTAAGATATATCTAGTTACACAGATTTACCTGAATACAAAAATGATAAAATCATGTTGACTGAAAAAAACATTCATAACATCCATGAAATTATGTTTGTAGATTATACATTAGTCAAGATATATTTTCTATCCACCACTTGTCTCTAGTTCCTCTGAATTATTTTCATTTCTGGAAATGGCAACCATGGTCAGCGGCAGCTCCAGTTCAACAGAGGGCCTTGATGGGCAAATTCTCAAATGAAGAGTGTACTTGACTCAGAGAGCTCTAGCTAACATCTTGCAGATAACTGCTTGTGGCTTTCTGAACTGCTGTACTATGGTCAAGGGGATTAGATTTCTAGCTCTGTGGGAGGAAATGAAAACCCATGGGAATGGGGAACACCTAGCTGCTTTCAAAAGACAAAACAAAGGTCCCCAAGAGATTAAAAAACAAAAGAGAGATTGTGTCTACCAAGGGCTTTATTTTTGAGACATTACACAGTTAATAAAGTGTCATTTTCTGTATACTTTCACCAGATCCCTGAACCATTATGAGCCGATGTAAGGGCAGAATCTCTTTCTTATATGATCTTATTTTTCATATTTAAAAATAATTATGTTGTAACTGGTCTTAAGATATTCTGGGAAGCAGCTGGGAAGAAACAACTATATGAAAATGCCACGCCGGGGCGCCTGAGTGGCTCAGTGGGTTAAAGCCTCTGCCTATGGCTCAGGTCATGATCGAGGGTCCTAGGATAGAGTCCCACACTAGGCTCTCTGCTCAGCAGGAAGCCTGCTTTCCCCTCTCTCTCTGCCTGCCTCTCTGCCTACTTGTGATCTCTGTCTGTCAAATAAATAAATAAAATCTTTAAAAAAAGAAAGAAAAAAGAAAGACAATGCCATGCCATCCCCAGGTTCATCTCAAGTTAATTTTTAAAGAGACAAGACTATTTCTTTGATGCAATATGCTGGCCTTAAAAGCGAGTTACATTTTTGCACAATAATCTCCATTCAGTCAACTGGGGTCTTTTTTCATTTGGTCGTTGTTGAAAAAGAACAGGAGTCAGAATACTTCAGATAATTTCTTCACTCAGAGTATATAAAGCTGATACTGGCTACCATTGCTCTCACAGAGTAAGATGCACATTAGAAGCCAAAGTCAATGGAGTATATTATGGAGGCTCTAAAATGAGCTCTACAATGTAATATTGATAGACAAATAGGAATTCCATGGGGTTCTTCTTA